>NC_069500.1:776757840-777040340 GCF_027579735.1 Bombina bombina | reverse complement strand
AGTTTAATATTTTTATTGAGGTTTTTTTTCTTGTCAAGACAAACAATTAGTAATTGCCAATACACAATATAAGAAACAAAGATTAGTACAGAGTAAACTACAAACATATGTCAAATGAATAAACAAAATAATTGAATGACAAATTACTTTCTCATAATACACAATATGTGCCATGATGACTGAACACTTACTACATGATGTAAGCGACCACTTTTGGGCCACATGGAGTTACCATAAACAGAATATAGAGTATTGGAGAGAGACACTTATGGGCCCTTATTGAAAAACCTCTTTTTTTTTTTTTTTTTTTTTACTTTTTAATACTGAAATATTATGAAAAAAGCTAGTTGTATAGATATTATGATGGAATTTAAATTATTAATTTTAAGACTTTTAACTCAATTTGTAAAGAAGGCTGGTCATTTTTGCTGTCCTAAACTGTTAATAGTATAAATGGTAAATGTGATGCAATCAAGCTATCCTGCTAGACTAGGAAAGGAAAATAAACATGATATTCAGTTATGTAGCAGGGCATACTTATAAAAAGTTTGGGTGCGGTATAGGTTAGCGAAACCGCTTATTTAGTTATCCCATTTTAGGAGACACATTATGTAAAGGGGGGGAGGGGGGGAGAAGGAGGTGGTAATTCAAGTTTGATAGTCTACATGGGGAGACTCATGAGTACAATAATTGCCAGCTGTTATATAGCAAAGTTAGCTAGTTGTAATCTGGACTGTAGCTACATCCAATTTAGAGGAGTCCAGGGACTATACCACACCAATTGATATGGCTAACGTGAGTCATGGGGGGTATCATAGGCAAGGAGATAGTAGGGCTCTCTAGCAGGTCCAGCCTGCGCTAGGCATCTAACTGGCATTTTGGGCTAGACTGCATATCCCATTTTAGCAGCTACGAGTCTGAGAAACGAACTGTGGTGCCTACATTTAACTGAATATATGAATGAATATATATGAGTTTCAGCATAGCCATTGTACAGTAATCTTTAAGGCCAAGCTCCTATACTAAAATGCAATTGAGTTTGTCATGTATGGAACACCACCTCGGCCGCCGGTAGTGTAGTCACACAGGACCAGTAGACAAGAGCTATAGAGTTGTCCCGGTTTTAAGGCTGGGCTCTGAATTTGACTAATTATACCAAAGTAGAATAATAGCTGCCCTTTCGTGTTAATAAGTGTGGCATTGTGGATAATAAATGTTAGACTGGGCTCTATGAATATACGGCTTATGTAGGTTACTATAGTAGGTAAAAATGTCATCAGGAATTGGAAACAGTCTAAAGGTAGGGTATTTTTTCTGCTTTAACACATAGCTATAACATCATGCAACTACAGGTATACCTCACTTTACAGCGCTTCACTTTACAGCGCTTCGCTAATACAGCGCTTTGTGGAGCTGAAGTTCAACCTCCAAAGATTTTGAAACAGTGCGGTAATCATCGTGAGTTTGCGAGAAAAGGGACTGTCACCATTTTGTTATGCACAGTTCACTCTGTTTACAGCATTACAATGCAATCTGTGTTTCAGTGCTATAGTCTGACAAATTTTACTACAGTCATTGTCACTATTTTACAGGTACAGTATTTATTGAATACTGTGCTGTGCTAGTGTTAAACTAAATGCAGCACTATTGCACTCCTAATATTTGTTAGTTCAAACATGTTTTCAAGTTTTTAAACACACTGGCAAGTGAAAAGAAAGCTAAAACTCCCTTGTTTCACTTTAAGGCGGTTTTCACTTTACAGCGGGGCTCCGGTTCCTAACCCTCTGTATGAGCGGGGTATACCTGTATATGTGCATAAGTATTCAATGACTATATCAATCCCCAGCTATCAAACTTATAACTGAAACAAAAGGACATAACAGACTCATGAATGGGTCTATTTTTGTATGCTAGTACAACTATTAGATTAATTATCTGGTAGAGGCAAAAGAAACAAGTTGCTGTTCTGCTAGTCACACCATATATAAACATTGCACACTAAACTAACATGTATAAAGCCCCAGATTAGAACACATGGGTACAGCTATCAAGATATTTCAATAAATATTGACTGCCAAAACTACAAGCTATAAATTATATGTGATCGTAAATGCCATATCCACATGTACACCAAGCTTCATATTTTAAAAACATTTAACCCAATAGAATAATCAACAAAGACTAGGTGCACTGAATAATGGCGTTCCACAGTATACTAAAATTCAATATATCGCAAGAATGCTGGTCATGTTCTGATATATTGTCGATACTCATTAAGGCTTTCAAATGCACTAGGAAGAACAGAATCAATATTGGCTACCCTGGTCTGAAACTTCCATCAGGGCCAAACTCAAAGACGGGGGCAGTTGTGCATAGGGAACAGCAAGATGGTGTGTGTCAATGTATAGGGTATCGTGTGACACCCTGAGTGGAACCCACCAATGTCAAGTTTAGCCAATTCCTCTCCTGAGGCCGCAGGCAGCATGTTGCACTTGCTGTAGACGCTCCAATAAGAGCCGCAAACCCGCCTCAGTAGCAAAATTCCAGAGATCCCAGCACATTTGCGATTCATAGGCCTTGAGTCCATCCAGCCTCACACTGTTGGCTCTGGACAATCTATGAGACTCAAAGGAGCTCCGGTGAGGTAGCTTGTAATAATTAGTAGCCGAGCGCAGTTCCTGCGCCCATATCCATTCTTTAGCGTACTGAAGCGTGACTGTCTGTGGCGTTGTGCCTAGATTTTTATGAGGTACATCCAATTGCAAGCCACGCATGTCAGCATCTGATTCCCGTTCCCCTTCTGGAATAGTGGCCTCGCTTATCACCACCATGTCGCAGCATAGCAAGCTGAATGCCGGTCTTGATGTTAAAGATGGCGGCTGACGGGGATCCGTTGTACCCTCCGTGTCACCACACTCATCCTTACACATAGTTAGGGCAGTTGATAAGGCGGCATGATTAGCAAGAGGATTGAAAGCCTCATCCACTGCATCTAGAAGGGTTTGGCTATGAAGTTCTAGCAAGTCAGATATCTGTCTCAAGATAAGCGCGGCCATATTTTTCACTCCTCTACTTTAGGCCAAAACAAGCTAGAAAGTATGGGTTGCAGGTCAATAGTAATTATTATAAAGTTCTCAGGAAGCAACAACAAGTCAGTACTCCCCTGTGCACCTAAAACAAGAGGTTATAAGTGGTATTAAAGCCTCTATAAATATTGTGTATAGCAGGAGCTCCTAAAATGTGCGTCCTGTCTCGATGGTAGTTGGCTCCTCCCCCCATGTATACATATTTAAACACATATATACATATGTACACATATATAGACATATATATGTGTGTACATATATATGTGTATATATGTGTATATACTGTATATAATATATAGATAGATAGATAGATAGATAGATAGATAGATAGATAGATAGATAGATAGATAGATAGATAGATAGATAGATGATAGATAGATATGCATTGGAGCCCTTTGCAGTTAAGTAGATGAAAACCTGTAAAAGCATATTTATGCATTATTCATATTTAATAAAGTGTTATACTGTGTACTGTAAATATTTCACATTCAAATTGTATTCTGTTCTAAGTATTTGTAAATAGATATTCCTATAAATATCTGTATATATCTATACCTATATATAATCATGTATATTTTACCAAAATACCATCAGATATATGTAGAACTATTTATTCATGAATCAATAGAACATGTTCTTCTATGTGAAACACTTTGGAATGTGAAATATTCATATTTCTTTCCTAAGATATGGAGAGTCCACGACATCATCAATTACTAGTGGGAATATCACTCCTGGTCAGCAGGAGGAGGCAAAGAGCACCACAGCAAAGCTGTTAAGTGTCACTCCCCTACCAATAATCCCCAGTCATTCTCTTTGCCTTTGTCAATAGAGGAGGTGAAGTTCTGGTATTTGAAGAAAATTGGAATTCTTTCGCTACAAGCAAGATTTTTGGGGTCTAGCCGTAGTCCACGTTAATCTCTTCAGTAGGGTAGTGGTGGCTTTAAAGCAGTTGGGAACTTGTGAGGTGGGCTTTGCTGCATTTTTCTAACATATTTGCTGCCCATGGTATAGAAAGCCAAAGTAGATTTACTCTGTTCTTTCCTTTTTCTACAGGCCTCTGTAAGGAGTACGCATTCTTTCACGCCTTGTAAGCTGTCCTCCTGCCAGACGGCTAGATGCAGGTAAGTGTTTTTTATCTTCTAGGATTCTGGAGACTGGCACTTTAAAAGATTATCTGCAGTTTTCATTGGGACACAGTATATCCTTTGTAAGGATATCTTTAAGGTCAGGGTGCAGGCACTTAGATGTATGTGTAAGAGACTGCTTCTTAACTCTTTAATGGATGCTCATGAAGGGGTTAACTTGTTATTTGAGGCTATATCTTTCAGTCTAAAATAACGTTGGGCACATTCAGTGTAAGCCCTTATATATTTCCATTTGCCCCTTAACTGTAGAAGCGGCTGCTTTTGACTGCTCTGGGTCAGTCACTGGGGACATTACTGCCCAGGAAATGTCCCAAGCCTCTATGGTGTCACATACAGTGCCCTGCGGTTCCTCTAAGTCTCCTGGAGGACTATATTTGCCTGCAGAAATTGCTGCTCAGGTATCTCAGTGGTATCTGTGGCTTTGTCTACTTTTCCTATGTTTAAGGGAAAATGCAAGAGGAAAATTAGAGATTCAGATAGTCTGATGAGGAGGATACGTCGGTAGCCTCTGATGGTGAAATCTCAGATTCGGACAGTATAATTCCTTCATCTGATGCTGAAGTAGTAACCTTCAGATTTAAGCTTGAACAGTTTCGTGTATTGTTAAAGGAGGTTTTGGCTACTTTGGACGACTCCGATACTCCTGTCGTGGTCAACCCAAAAAAATCTAGTAAGCTTAATAAATACTATGATGTTCCTTCCTCTGTGGAAGTGTTTCCTGTTCCAGACCGTGCTACGGAGATTTTTGCACAGGAATGGGAGAAGTCAGGATACCTTTTCTCCTTCTCCTGTCTTTAAAAAGATGTTTTTAAGAATCTAATAGAATCTAATAGACAAAAAACTGGCGGCTTATTTGAAGAACATGTATGTTCATCAAGGTCTTCAATGGCAACTTGCAGTTTGTATTGCCACTGTGTCAAGTGCGGCATCTTATTGGTACGACAACTTGTCTGATTATTTTCAGGTAGAGACTCCTTTGGAGGAGATCCATGACAGTATTAAGGCTCACAAGCTAGCCAATTCCCTAATTTTTGATGTTACCATGAAAGTTATTAAACGGGGAGCCAAGATATCTGGCTTTGCTGTGCTAGCCCACAGGGCGTTGTGGCTAAAATCTTGGTCAGCGGATGTTTCCTCTAAGTCCAAGTTTCTGGTGCTTCCTTACAAGAGTTAGACCTTGTTTGGACCTGGTCTGGCAGAAATAATTTCTGATATTCTGGTGGAAAAGGGTCTTTTCTACCACAAGATGAGTAGAACGGTCCTAAAGGACATCAAAATAATTTTCGCTCCTGTCGTAACTTCAAAGGGAAGTCTTCCTCTCCCTCTTAAAAAAGCAGGAACAGTCCAAGTTTTATTGGAAACCAACTCAGTCTTCAAACTAGGGGAAGCAATCTAAGAAACCCGCAGCTGAGTCTAAATCAGCTTGAAGGGTTTGCCCCAATCAGGGATTGGATCAAGTGGGGGGCAGACTGTCTCTGTTTTATCAAGCTTGGATACAAGATGTCCCAGATCCATGGGCTGTGAACATAGTATCTCAGGGTTACAAATTAGAATTCAAAATGTTTCCTCCCAGGGGCAGGTTCCGCCTCTCAAGATTATCTGCAGACCAGATAAAAAGAGAGGCATTCTTAAATTGCATCCAGGACCCTTCTTCCTTGGGAGCGATAGTTCCAGTTCCTGTAAGGGAATAGGGTCTAGTATTCTATTCAAATCCATTTAAGGTTACCAAAAAAGCGGGAATTTTTCGACATATTCTAGACCTAAAGTGTCTCAACAAGTTTCTCAGGGTACCATCCATCTAAATAGAAACCATTGGTTCAAGAGGGTCAGTTCATGATGACCATAGACTTGAAGGATGCGTATTTTCATGTCCCCATCCACAGGGATCATCACAAGTTCCTGAGATTCGCCTTTCTAGACAAACTCTTTCAGTTTCTGGCTCTTTTGGCAGTAATCAGGTCTTGGGGAATTGCAGTGGCACCCTACTTGGATGACATATTGGTTCAGGCGCCATCTTTTCAACAAGCATTCTCTCATAAAGAGATATTGTTGTCTATTCTACGTTCCCACAGATGGTAAGTGAATCTGGAAAAGAGTTCACTTGTTTCAGCTACAAGGGTGGTCTTTTTAGGGACCATAATAAATCCCCTATTTCTAAAAATATTTCTGACAGAGGTCAGAAAAACCAAGATTTTTTCCTCTTGCCTCTCTCTGCAGTCTACTGTTCGGCCATCAGTGGCTCTATGTATGGAGGTAATTGGTCTGATGGTCGCTTCCATGGACATCATCCCATTTGCTCAATTCCTTTTGAGAGCTCTGCAGTTATGCATGCCCAGACAATGGAATGGGGACCATTCGGATCTGTCTCAGAGGATAGATCTAGATCAGTCGACAAAAGACTCTCCTCCATGGTGGTTTTCTCAGGAGCATCTGTCTCGGGGCACATGCTTTCGGAGACCTTCCTGGGTGATTGTGACAATGGACGCCAGCCTGCTGGACTGAGGGCTGGCAGTCTTGGACTCGTTAAGGTTGCAAGGAGTATGGACTAGGGAGGAATCTGCTCTCCCCATATACATCTTGGAGTTGAGAGTGATTTACAATGCTGATGGCTTGGCCTCAGTTGTCCTTAAGCTGGTTTATCAGGTTCCAGTCGGACAATATCACCTCAGTGGCTTTCATCAACCACCAAGGAGGAACTTGGAGTTCCTTAGCCATGAAGGAAGTGGCTCGTATTGTTCAGTGGGCGGAAGCTCACAATTGTTGTCTATCTGCCATCCACATTACAGGAGTGGACAACTGGGAAGCGGATATTCTGAGCAGACAGACTTTTCATCCCGGGGAGTAGGCTCTCCATCTGGAGGTGTTATCCAGGTTAACCCTCAAATGGGGGGTGCGGTAGTTGGATCTGATGGCGTATCAGCAGAACGCCAAGCTTCCATGGTACGGTTCAAGGTCAAGAGATCCGCAGGCCACCCTGATAGATTCTCTGGTGGTTCCTTGGGTTTTCAGTCTAGCATATTTTTTCCTCCGTTTGCTCTCCTTCCATGAGTCATTGCTTGTATCTAACAAGAGAAGGCATCAGTAATTCTAATAGCTCCTGCGTGGCCTTGCAGGATCTGGTATGCAGACCTAGTGAAGAATTTCTTCCACCTTGGAGGTTGCCTCTGAGGAAAGACCTTTTAACTCTAGGTCCATTCCTTCATCCAAATCTTGTTTCTCTGACACTGGCTGCTTGGAGATTGAATGCTTAGTTCTGTATAAGCGTGGTTTTTCAGTCATTGAGACCATGATTCAGGCTTGCAAGCCTGTTTCTAGAAAGATTTACCATAAGGTTTGGCGTAAACACCTTTATTGGTTTGAATCCAAGGGCTACTCTTGGAGTAGGGTCAGGATTCCTAGGATTTTGTCCTTTCTCCAGGAAAGTCTGGAGAAAGGGTTGTCAGTCAGTACTCTGAACGGTCAGATTTCTGAATTATCTATTTTGTTTCCAGGTGTCTGGCGGATGTGCCAGATGTTAAATCTTTTTGTCAGGCCCTGGTCAGACTCAGGCCTGGGTTTAGGTCTGTTGCTCCTCTTTGGAGCCTTAACCTTGTTCTTAAAGTTTTGCTGCAGGCTCCGTTTGAGCCTTTGCATTCCATAAGATATTAAGTTGTTACCTTGGAAGGTTTTGTTTCTTATTGCTATGCTTTCTGCTTGGAGAGTTTTGAAACTCTTGGCTTTGCTGTGTGATTCGCTTTACCTTATCTTTCATGCTGATAAGGTGGTTCTTCGTACTAAGTTTGGTTTTCTTCCGAAAGTGGTTGCACAACTTAGGTGTTGTGCGTGCTTTAAAATTTTATCTACAGGCGACTAAGAATTTTCACCAGTATGTATTGTGTACTTGTAAAGCACGGCTAATCACCCGTAAGGGTGTCAAGGCGCTGCTCATTTTATCTACCTCGGAAGGATGAAAGGCTGAATGGACCTCGCCGGGGATTGAACCTGCAACCCGCAGGTTACTACAGAGCTCAGCCACAGGGCATTAGCATGCTGAGCTATCAGTCTTTTGCCTTCCTTGTTTGTTTTGTTTGTTTCTCTGGAAAGAGTAAAGGTGAGAAAGCTACCGCTACTTCTCTTTCTCTCTGGTTCAAAAGAATAATTTGTTTTGCTTATGAGACTGCTGGTCAGCAGCCTCCTGAGAGAATTACGGCTCATTCCACGAGGGCTGTCTCCTATTCTTGGGCTTTCAACAATGAAGCTTCTGTGGAATAGATTAGCAAGGCTGCAACTTGTTCCTCTCTGCATACTTTTTCCAAATTTGAAGGTTCTTCAAGCAGTGGTGCTTTCTGTTTAGGTCTACCTGTCTTGTTATCCCTCCCTAGTCATTTGTGTCCTCTAGCTTGGCTATTGGTTCCCACTAGCAATTGATGATGTTGTGGACTCTCCATATCTTAGGAAAGAAAACAAAATTAATGCTTACATGATAAATGTATTTATTTACGGATATGGCGAGTCCATGACCCCGCCCTTAATTTAAAAGACAGTTATTTTTTTACTAAACCTCAGGCACCTCTACACCTTTGTGTTATTCCTTTTTTTCCATTTTCCTTTCGGTCGAATGACTGGGGATTATGGGTAGGGGAATGACATTTAACAGGTTTGCTGTGGTGCTCTTTGCCTCCTCCTGCTGGCCAGGAGTGATATTCCCACTAGTAATTGATGATGTCGTGGACCCTCCATATCCGGAAAGAAAGAAATTTATCAGGTAAGCATAAATCTTGTTTTTCATGTTCGGGTTAGCGCACTTGAGAATATGTAATCAGGTTTGCACTTTGTTGGGTTAGCGTGTAAGCGAAAACTTTTTCAACTCATAATATGAGTGCAACCCAATGAGCCAAAAAAGCTTACTTCTAGCCCATTTAATGCTCGAGTGGGAGCGTTAAAAAGGGCTCCACTTGTAATCTGGCCCTTTGTGTTAAACCCCTGCAAAGGGATGAAACACATAGTTAAAGACAGCTCTAGAGCAGCAATGTACTACTTGGAGCTAGCTGAAGACATCTGAAGAGCTATTGACAAGAGACGTGTGTATCCACCAATCACCATCCCTGTAGAGCTTTGGTGCTGTCGTAGATATGTGCATATGTTTTTCAACAAAGGATACAGGGAACAAAGTCAATTTGGTAACAGAAGTTAATGTAAAAGTATTAGATGCTCTATCTGAATCATGAAAGTTTAACTTTGACTTCCATGCTCTTTTAAGGAATGCCATTGGTTTACAAGATGGCTCTGCTCCTCCTGAAGGAAACGCTGCAACAAAAAATAATTGTGAAATAAATCTAATTATATAATGTCAGTCATTGAGTTCTAGATACTTTAAAAAATTGACATAAATGGGGGACTTCTGGTGGGCAGCTCTCTAAAATGGTGGTGGTTTCTGTAGCTCCAAGGAAAACCTTTGTCTGATACTTGTTTATGATATAATATTTTTAAAGCTTTGAAATAGATGCTATAATCGTAAAAACTCATTACTGCACTAAAATCTACATTAGCTATCAGCTAGATTACAAGTTATGGCATTATGTCTGCTCGCTAATTTCGTGTACGTTATTTTCATCGTTCACCTTTCATAGCAATGCTATTACAGGTTTGCAAAAACCCGGCTTGCTCGGGCGATATGGTGGCGTTGAGCTCCATGCTTCACCCAAATACAAGCGGTGTTTTGATGTGCTCATGCACAATTTCCCCATAGACATCATTGGGGAGAGCCGGCAAAAAAAAAGCCTAACACCTGCAATCCCGGAAATAAAAGCTCTGTAAAGCAGCCCCATTGATGTTTATGGGGAAAGAAAAAGTTATGTTTAAACCTAACACCCTAACATAAAAACCACATCTAAACACCCATAATCTGCTGCCCCTAACATCGCAGCCACCTACATTACAGTTATTAACCCCTAATCTGCCACTCCCGACATCGCCGCCACCTACATTACAGTAATTAACCCCTAATCTGCCACCCCCAATGTCGCCGCCACTATACTAATGTTAACCCCTAAACCTCTGGCCTCCAACATCAATTACACTACATAAATATATTAACCACTAAACCTAACCCTAACGTAACCCTAAGCATAACCCTAACCTTAACGTAACCCTAACCCTAACACCCCCTAACTTAAATATAATTAAAATAAATCTAAATACAACTTACAATTATTAACTAAATAATACTATTTAAATAAACACTATTTAAATATTATTAACCCCTAATCTGCCGTCCGCCCACACCGCCGCTATAATAAACCTATTAACCCCTAAACCTAACCCTAACGTAACCCTAACACCCCGTAATTTAAACATAATTAAAATAAATCTAAATAAAACTTACAATTATTACCTAAATAATTCCTGTTTAAAACTAAATATTTACCTGTAAAATAAAACCTAATGTTTTATTTTTATTTCACAGGTAAGTTTGTATTTATTTTAACTAGGTAGACTAGTTAGTAAATAGTTATTAACTATTTACGAACTACATAGTTAAAATGAATAAAAAGTTACCTGTAAAATAAAACCTACCCTGCCTTACACTAAAACCTAACATTACAATAAAATAAAATAAATTAAATTAATCAAATACATTCATCTAAATTACAACAAAAAAATAAACACTAAATTACACAAAATAAAAAACAAAATTATCAAAAATAAAAATGAATTACTCCTAATCTAATAGCCCTATCAAAATAAAAAAGCCCCCCCCCCAAAAAAATAAAAAAAACCTAGCCTACACTAAACTGCCAATGGCCCTTAAAAGGGCCTTTTGCGGGGGTATTGCCCCAAAGAAATCAACTCTTTTACCTGTAAAAAAAATTACAAACAACCCCCCAAAAGTAAAACCCACCACCCACACAACCAAACCCCCCAAATAAAAAAACTATCTAAATAAACCTAAGCTAACCATTGCCCTTGGGCAGTAAAAGAGCTAAATACCCTTTTAAGAGCATTTGGATGGGCATTGCCCTTAAAAGGTTATTTAGCACTTTTACTGCCCAAACCCTAAGCTATAAATAAAACCCACCCAATAAACTCTTGAAAATAACTAACACTAACCCCCGACGATCCACTTACAGTTCTCGAAGACTGGACATCCATCCTCATCCAGGTGGCAGAAGTCTTCATCCAAGCGGGCCGAAGTCCTCATCCAAGCTGGCAGAAGTCTTCATCCAAGCGGGCAGAAGTCTTCATCCAGATGGCATCTTCTATCTATATCCAGACGGCATCTTCTATCTTCATCCATCCGGCGTGGAGCGGGTCCATCTTCAAGACATCCGGCACAGAACATCCTCTTCTTCCAATGGTCAACGAAGAATGAAGTTTCAGTTAAAGGTGCGTCATCCAAGATAGCGTCCCTTACATTCCGATTGGCTGATAGAATTCAGCCAATAGGAATTAAAGGGTAAAAAATCCAATCAGCCAATAGAATGCAAGCTCAATCCTATTGGCTGATTGGATCAGCCAATAGGATGAAAGCTCAATCCTATTGGCTGATTGCAACAGCCAATAGGATTTTTTACCCTTTAATTCCGATTGGCTGATAGAATTCTATCAGCCAATCGGAATGTAAGGGACGCCATCTTGGATGACGTACCTTAAAGGGAAACTTCATTCTTCGTTGACCATCGTAAGAAGAGGATGCTCCACGCCGGATGTCTTGAAGATGGACCCACTCCGTACCAGATGGATGAAGATAGAAGATGCTGTTTGGATGAAGATAGAAGATGACATTTGGATGAAGACTTCTGCCCACTTGGATGAAGACTTCTGCAGCCTGGATGAGGATGGATGTCCGGTCTTCAAAAACTGTAAGTGGATCGTCTGGGATTAGTGTTAGGCTTTTTTAAGGGTTTATTGGGTGGGTTTTATTTTTAGCTTAGAGTTTGGGCAGTAAAAGAGCTAAATGCCCTTTTAAGGGCAATGCCCATCCAAATGCCCTTTTCAGGGCAATGGTTAGCTTAGGTTTATTTAGATAGGTTTTTATTTGGGGGGCTTGGTTGTGTGGGTGGTGGGTTTTACTGTTGGGGGTTGTTTGTAAAAAATTTTTACAGGTAAAAGAGCTGACTTCTTTGGGGCAATGCCCCACAAAAGGCCCCTTTAAGGGCCATTGGCAGTTATTCATTTTTATTTTTTATAATTTCGTTTTTTATTTTGTGTAATTTAGTGCTTATTTTTTTTGTAATTTAGATGAATGTATTTGATTAATTTAATTTATTTTATTTTATTGTAATGTTAGACAGGTTAGGTTTTATTTTACAGGTAAGTTTGTATTTATTTTAGCTAGGTAGCTAGTAAGTATTTAATAACTATTTACTTAAAGGGACACTGAACCCAATTTTTTTATTTCATGATTCAGATAGAGCATGGAATTTTAAGCAACTTTCTAATTTACTCCTACTATCAATTTTTCTTTGTTCTCTTTCTATCTATATTTTAAAAGCAGGAATTTTAGGTCTTGCTGATTGGAGGATTACATTTACCCACCAATGAGCAAGCATAACCCAGGTTCTCATCCAAAAATGGGCCGGCTCCTATGCATCACATTCCTGCTTTTTAAGTAAAGATAGCAAAAGAATGAAGAAAAATTGATAATTGAAGTAAATTAGAAAGTTACTTAAAATTGCATGCTCTATCTGAATCATGAAGGAAAAATTTTGGGTTTAGTGTCCCTTTAATAGTCTACCTAGTTGAAATAAATACAAACTTACCTGTGAAATAAAACCAAAAATAGCTACAATGTAACTATTAGTTATATTGTAGCTAGTTTAGGTTTTATTTTACAGGTAAGTATTTAGTTTTAATTAGGAATTATTTAGGTAATAATTATAAGTTTTATTTAGATTTATTTTAATTATATTTAACCCCTTAATGACCACAATGTACCCTGTATGTCACTGGTCGTTAAGGGTTTTTTCAGGACATAATAGCACAAGTCTAGCAAGAACACGCTATTAATGCCCTCCCTCCAGCAGGCTTTGTGGAATAGAGCAGTCTCAACACTGGTGGCAAGACCACGCTATAAAACAATCAAGTCCCAAAAAAAGGCCAGTGACATACAGGGTACGTCGCTGGTCCTTAAGGGGTTAAGTTAGGGGGTGTTAGGGTTAGGGTTACGTTATTGTTAGTTTTAGGGGTTAATAGGTTTATTATAGCGGCGGTGTGGGTGGACGGCAGATTAGGGGTTAATAATATTTAAATAGTGTTTGCGATGCGGGAGGGCGGAGGTTTAGGGGTTACTAATTTTATTATAGTGGCGACGATATCGGGAGTTAATACATTTTTGAAGTGGCGGCAATGTCCGGAGCGGGAGATTAGGGGTTAATAATTTTACTTTAGTGTTCGCGATGCGGGAGGGCCTCGGTTTAGGGGTTAATAGGTAGTTTATTGGTGTTAGTGTTCTTTGTGACTGTTTAGTTATGAGTTTTAAGTTACAGCTTTGTAGCATAAAACTCATAACTACTGACTTTAGATGGCGATACGAATCTTGTCATTTTAGATTGTACCGCTCACTTTTTGGCCTCACAGCAAAACTTGTAATACCGGCGCTATGGAAGTCCCATTGAAAAAGGACTTTTCTTAAAGTGCGGTACTGACGTTGCGTGACGGCCAAAAAGGTGTGCGGCACACCTATTCTGACAAGACTTGTAATTGCGGTGTTAGTGAAAAAGCATCATTATGAAGCATAACGATGCTTTTTCACTCATAACGCAAAACTCGTAATCTAGCTGTATGTAAATAAAAATAAAATATACACAAAAAAATAGTATACTACTCCTAAAACACTAACATCAAAATACTGGGGCCAATTTATTAAGTGTCTGTCCGACATGATCCGATTAGTGGATCATGTCCGACAGACATAGCTGAATGCTGACAGCATAAGCTGTTGGCATTTAACATTGCTCAAGTAGTTCTGGTGAACTGCTTGTGAAATGCGGGCCCCTGCATATTTGCGGCCAATTGGCCGCTAGCAGGGGGAGTCAATCAACCCAATCGTATACGATCGGGCGGATTGATGTCCGCAGCCTCAGAGGAGGCGCACGAGTTAAGGAGCAGCGGTCTTAAGACTGCTGCTTCTTAACTGCTGTTTCCGACGAGCCTGAAGGCTCACGCGGAAACAGCTGCATTGGGGCCAATTGACCGCTTGTTAATACGGCCCCATTGTCTCTTTTAGTAAATAGAGTGTTTTCAATTCCTGTGCAAAAAAAATCTTATTAAATATTTTATCTAAACAGTCTACTCCAAAATTGTTATTGTTTTAAAAGATAGATAATCCCTTATTACCCATTCCCCGGTTTTGCATAACCAACACAGTTATATTAATATACTTTTTACCTCTGTGATTATCTTGTATCTAAGCCTTTTCTGACAGCCCCCTGATCACATTACTTTTTATTTACTATGTATTGACTTGCATGTTATCCAATTAGTGCAGTGTCTGCTACAACCCATAGAAGTGAGCACAATGTTATCCATATGGCTCACATGAACTAGCAGTCCCCTGTTGTGAAAAGCTAATAAAAAATGCATGTGATAAGAGGCTGTCTGTAGTGACTTAGAAACAGGCAGACATTTAGAGGTTTAAATGTTATAAAGTCTATTAATATAACAATGTTGGTTGTGCAACGCTGGGGAATGGGTAGTAAAGGCGTTATCTATCTTTTTAAACAATAACAAGTCTGGTGTAGACTGTCTTTTTAAGTTCAAATCAGCTATTCCAAATGATAAAATAAAGGTGAAGGAGCTATTTGTAAACAATTGAATACACTCCAGTAGTTAAAATGGATTGTTGAGAACACTTTAAAGGGGAGAAAATAGTAGAGTACACTGTCCCTTTAAGCTTTAACGCCAGGGAAAAAAAATATGGGCAGACTCGTCAGGCCTCTGTTTCTTATCTGCAATCAAAATTTGCTTCTGTGTTTCTATGTTTTAATGTTTCTATTTGTCTCTATTGACTTAAAACCTGACTTTGGACTATGAATAAGCTTTTGTAAATATCTTTTTTAGCATAATTAATAAACTAAATTAAATGTGTCACTACTGATAATTGGAATCATGATTAGTGAGTACAATTAAGTGCCTCTGAATCTTTAAAACGCCTGTTAATTATATGCAAATCTAACATTGTTTTATGTTACTTAAAAAGAGAGGTCTCAATTTATTGTGTTTCTAACATATCTATACTACAATGCAATCTGGTTTGAAGCAATGGCAAAAAGACTTTCAGGATGTGAAGTTATAAATTCTATAAATCAATGCATCAGATTATGATTGAACAAGCTGTTAAAATATGTTTTTAAATTATTTTAACTTATATTCCATTAGAAATCGCTGTGTGAAAACATTTTTGCTTTGCATTTCAATGGCATTCGAATCCAGTAGAATTGGGTCTTTTTCTCATTTAAAGGGACATTAAACACTTTGAGATGGTAATATAAAATGATACATCGTATTATAAATAGAACACTGCAATATGCTTGCTTTATTTATTTTGTCCCCTTTTCCTTTATTTCCATTCTGAAAATGTGAGCTTTTCAGCTCCTATTAGAAATGGCTGTACACTCAAGTGACCTATTTATAACTGTCTCTAATTATCCACAGCAGTTACAACATGGCAGCTCCCATTGTTTTATAGGAACTAAAACGTTACAGTTATTTTGTCAATATTTAAACAACTAAATAAACTATAAAAAATACCACTACATGTTTTTCTAAGACTAATCTTTTCTTCGAATGCATCATTCTACCTAGTATTTATGGGCAAGATTGCAAGTGATGCGCAACGAACTTTGCGCTAGCGCAACAGCGATTTTGTGATCCATTTTCCTCCACTGATATTGCAAGTAGGGAGAAATGGCCATTGCACTGGCGTAATAGTCCTTTCCGCATCAATTAATACCGCGATCTAAGAGCTCTGGTAAAGGGTTTTCCGAAATAAAAAATGCTGCACAAAACACAACAAAAATACATTATACAGTACACTTACACCCATAAACTACACTATTAACCCCTAAACCACCACCCCAACATCACAAACACTAAATAAAAATATTAACACCTAAACTGCCATCCCCCCACATTGCAAACTATCTTAATAAATTATTAACTACTAAACCGCCATCTCCCACACATTTGCTATCTTAATAAATTATTAGCCCCTAAACCGCCACAACGCACAGTAATAAACTAATAACTAAGAGAGACACTGAATCCAAATTTTTTCTTTCGTGTTTCAGATAGAGCATGCTATTTTACGCAACTTTCTAATTTACTTCTTTTATCAAATTTTCTTCATTCTCTTGGTATGTTTATTTGAAAAGCAAGAATGTAAGTTTAGTTGCCGGCCCATTTTTGGTGAACAACCTGGGTTGTCCTTGCTGATTGGACAGCACAAATAAACAAGTGTTGTCCATGGTTCTGAACCAAAAATTTGCTGGCTCCTTAGCTTAGATGCCTTCTTTTTCAAATAAAGATAGCAAGAGAATGAAGAAAAATTGATAATAGAAGTACATTTGAAAGTTGCTTAAAATTGCATGCTTTATCTGAATCATGAAAGAAAATTTTTTTTGGGTTCAGTACCCCTTAAACTTCCTAACTTAACAACCCTAACTTAAAATAAAGAAAAACTTACCTGTAAAGTTTAAACCTAAGCTTACCCTTAAAAAAACCTAACATTACAAAAAATAAAAACCTAACCTTTACAAAAAAATAAACAAACTAACATTTACACAAAAAAACAACCTACCCTTACAAAAAAATAACAAACGAAATTGCAAAAAAAAAAAATTCTATTCTAATACCCCCCCAAAAAACACCCAAAAATAAAAAAACCTATTCTACAAATAAACTACCAATAGCCCTTAAAAGGGCCTTTTGTAGGGCATTGCCCTAAAGCTAACGGCTCTTTTGCATAAAATTAAACAATTCTCCCCAAACATTTACAACACCCCACCACCCCCCAACCCCCCAAAATAAAAAATCCTAACTAAAATAAAAATAAACTACCCATTGCCCTGAAAGGGGCATTTGGATGGCCTTTCAGCTCTTTTTCTGCCCATAAAAAAAATAATAAATAAATCTAATCTTAAAAAAAAACACCCCAAAAAAAGCAAAACAAAACTAACTCTAACCCCAAAATTGATACTCATCAATGATGATGGGTGGCACTCCATTTTCATCCCAGTGGCGCTCCATCTTCATCCCAGTGGCGCTCCATCTTCATCCATTGCGGCTCCATCTTCTTCCCAGCTGTGGTCCATCTTCTTCCCAGCTGTGGCGGGGCAAGGTCCTCGTTGATCCTCATCTTCAGCCTAGTGACATGGATTTCCATCTTCATGCGGTCTCCAGCCGCACACTGAAGATTTACTGCAAGGTACCCCTTTTATATAGGGGTACCCTTGATTTCCTATTGGCTAATTTAATTATTTAAATTAAAATCAGCCAATAGGATAAAAGCTTTTTCCCCGCCGCAACCGCCATGAAGATAGAAGATGGACCGCGGCCGGGAAGAAGATGGACCCGCGATGAATGAAGATGGTGCTCCACTTAAACTAGATCAAAATTAGTAGAATAACATGTTATTGGGTTATGGTTAGTGTTAGGGTTACAGACAGCATTTGAGTGCAAAACCCATTGGATCCCAGAGAGATTAGAGGAGCTCTATATCTGAATTGATCTGGGACAAACACACCATATTGGGTCCTAAAAATTTGAATAAAACTTTATTTTTTGTTCTAGTGCCGTCTACTTCAGAATAGGTTAATAAAAAACCTAAATGTTATGCCAGTCTAGAAAAAACAATTATTGCGACAGAAGGAAATCATTTAAGTCCATAAATGGTTTGTATGTAGTACAGCAGCGTTGTAAGTTTAGTTCATGCAATAAAAAAATACGGCAACTTGTGTAAACAGTGTGTCATATTATCTGAGTCATACAGACAGAAACTCACCTGCTAGAGCCAGAAGTGTAGGTGTCTTTATATTTATTCTTGGAAACATAGGAATACTTTGATGCTGGGAAGGCGCATTATGCCTGTAGGACATGTTTTCTCCTCCAGTCTCATTCTCAGATTTCCTCTACTACTTGCCAACAGCTTCCTCACTGTTACTAAGAAAAAGCTATCACAAATATTTTGTTTACTGATAAACCTTTAAAAAATGAAAAAGTAATTTGTAACTAGCAAAATGATCACAATGCATTACAACATAATTACCTGCAATGATTTTTATCTTTAAAATTACTATCCAGGTAATTATTTAGAAAGTAGTATGAAGTCTTGTATTAAAAAGTCCAATCCTCTTCGAGTAACTGTAGTAAACAGACAACCTTTGGGTTCTGGTACTAGTCAATTTGTATGTGAGTCTCTTCAACTCACTATTGGAGTCATGCACTCTGAAAATTTAAGTTCTGACTGATATTCAAAACCTTGCCGTTCAGGTGAGATGATCAAAGAAGTCTCGCTGGTATGCAAAGGCCCTTAATAATTTTTTTAGAAACACAAATTTTATCATGAGAAATGTTTATGTTGCTATGCAGTTTTCTTTATGTGAAACAGAGACTCCTATATTCCAATTATACAATGTCTAAAAAAATCCCAAGATTTTGTGTGATTTCTCTCCATGCTGGCAGGGTTTTGAATATTAGGCCCTTAGTCTATAGGTCTTACAGTACTTAAAGAGACAGTCTACTTATTTAAAAAGATAGATAACCCCTTTATTACCCATTCCCCGTTTTTGCATAACCAACACAGTTATATTAATATGCTTTTTACCTCTGTGATGACCTTGTATCTAAGCCTCTGCAGACAGCCTCCTGGATCTTTTCCAGATAAGCCCCGCCACTAATGCAAAAACTGCACGCGCGAAAAGTTAAGCCCCCCCACTTTTGACAGCTCAAATTTAATGCACGCACGCTCACACTAACTGGAAATAACTTAAAAATGGATTTATCTTTTTGTTCTAAGAGGTGAGAAATTGTAAATTGTAACTGACCAGTAACTGACCATCGCCTGTTGTTCTTACATGGATCAGGAGGAGAAGCACTTATCATGTCACCCTATGTAATCACCTAGTAAATAACAAACGGTACAAAAGACAGTTTGATTGCCTGAAGATCAAAGCCACATTCAGCTCCACAACACCAGCCCTCCTCACAGCACTGGCCCCTCTGCTGAATCACACAAACCCCTCCTCCCCTGGTACCCGCATGTCACTCAAAGTGCCCCGAGGGTCTGTACAGCTCCTTCCTCTATCTGACTCCCACTTTAGCTCTCTGTGTCCTACTGTCCTCCTGTTCTCTAATGCCAAGCTTGTCTAGACCCTGCTGCCGATCTGTATCCCAGCCTGCCAAGTTTCCTTAAAGTCGGGATAAGGACCCTTTCTTGACTACCTCTGTATTCTCTTATTCCGCGCTCCCTGGAGCCCCCAGCTACCTGTGTCCCCTGTTCTTTGTCGCACAGGATACTGTGCGTGTGCCTGGTATGCGTTGCTTTTTTATTACAAAACCCTTTCCTTTCTTGACTACCTCTGTATTCTCTTATTCAGCGCTCCCTGGCGCCCAGCTACCTGTGTCCCCTGTTCTTTGTCGCACAGGATACTGTGCGTGTGCCTGGTATGCGTTGCTTTTTTATTACAAAACCCTTTCCGGATCTTTTCCAAAATAAAAAAATCAAAGTACAAGTTTCATATCAAGTTTCATATCCTCTTTTTTTATAATCTTTTGGGTGGCGGGGGTTAACTTTTTGGCGGGGCTTATCTGGAAAAGAATGGAAAAGATCCAGCCTCCTTATCTAAGTGCCTTTGACAGACATGCAGTGTAGTCAATCAGTGAAGACTCCTAAATAACTTCACAGGAGTGAGCACAATGTTATCTATATGAGACATATGAACTAGCACAGTCTAACTGTGAAAAACTTTCAAAATGCTCTGAGCTAGGAGGCGGTTTTCAACTGTTTAGAAATCAGTTTGAGCCTAGCTAGATTTAGCTTTTCAAAAATGCCACCAAGGGAACAAAGCAAATTTGATGATAAAAGTAAATTGGAAAGTTGTTTAAAATTGCATGCCCTATCTGAATCATGAAAGTTTATGTTTGACTTTACTGTCCCTTTAATAAACATAACCCATTTCAGGGCTCCTCCCCCATCCTCAGGTGTGTTTGGATTGCAATGTATAGTATCTTTATATAGTAAACAAATCTACCGCACTTTCCAATCACAACATAGATCACATAAATTACATTTCGTTTTACCACTGAAAAAATCATCTTAATCAATTACTTTTTTTCACATTCTTAAAATATTTTACATAAAAACTTTATCATTTACAACACATGCATATTTAACCATTTTCAGTATCTGTCTTTGTTTCTATTGCATTTACTTAGAACTAAATCTGTTTACTGGCATATCATTCCTTCTAATATTAAAACGCTAGGTGTATAATTCCATCTACTATTTTCTTCATAAATGGAAAGAGTCCACAGCTGCATTCATTACTTTTGGGAATTCAGAACCTGGCCACCAGGAGGAGGCAAAGACACCCCAGCCAAAGGCTTAAATACTCCTCCCACTTCCCTCATCTCCCAGTCATTCTTTGACTCTCGTCCCAGGAGGATGGCAGAGAAGTGTCAGAAATTTTCGATTTGTCTCTTATGGAGGGTAGTACTCTTCGGCATGGGACTGGAGTTTTAATTAATCCTGTCAGCCTCTCAGTAAGAGCTTGGATGAAAGTTAGAGTCTGGAGATGCAGGGAGAGTCTTTCTGCGAAACCATCCCGACTAATTTTTAACGGCTCCATAAGCAATCGGCATTGACGAATTTCACTGTCTGCTTTCTACTCTCAAGTCCATGGCAGAGACGAGGCTACTATCTGTCACACTTGAAGTGCCGTGTTCCTGTTTCACTGCGTAGATTCTGGTAAGATCATTTCATTTTACTTTTCTCATGATTGGTTTGTATTACAAATGTTTTCCCGAGAGGCTACCACCTTGCAGGACCAACTAGAAAAGAGTCTCAGTGAGGCTCCTTTTGAATCTTGGAATCAAGGGTTAATATCTCCTAAGGGGAGTTATATGAACAGGGGAGTTTTTAATCATGTTTGTTATGTGATTCAACCTGCTTATATGTAGTGTTACTTAGGCTCATGGTTTTGTGGAACTTAAAGGCCTTGGAAGTGACACGGCCTTTGCGGTCAGGCGCACTTTTCTGGACTGTACAGCTTACCTTGTGACCGGGCGTGGTCATTTTTTTGACTTTCCAGATCCGCATTCCTGACCGTGTGGTGACAGGGGAATTCTGGTCCCCTGGTGTCTGGTGCATATAAGGTGGTGAGTGCCCCAGCCATTGTGGGTGTAAGGTGCCAATTAGATTTTTCTTATTTGGTCCATTCTTTTGTATTCATATCCCAGCTGTGGGGGATTCTGATGATAAGACTGAAGTGGTCTCTGATTCAGATTCTACTTATTGCAATGAATACATACGAATCGGCCCAGATGACACATGACAATCAGTTATGTTCCACATGCCGTGCTAGAGGGCTCAATTCCTCGGGGGCCGGGGAATCTAGGTGCCGCTGAGCCATCTGCCTCTGGGGGTGCTGCCCCTCGAGTGGTGAGTTCCCTACCACTTACTGTTGCTACACCTGCATGTGACCCAGATTATGCTTATCCTTCCCTGGGTGGGGGTTTGTTCCCTCCGGAGGTTGCGGCAAGTTTCTGTATTCAAATCCTGATGGCGATGGTGCATATGCAGCTTCCAGTCTGCTTAAGATTATGTTCGTGTCCAGTCAACCCGGGCCCCCCAGGCATGGAGTGGTCTGTTCAGCTCTCCAGGGGAGCGACTGTTCCTGTGGCTCTGGTGGAAGTGTGCTGTGCTTTTCGTTATAGATTGGCGTGCCTTTGTGTTCTGTTACGCCATGTTTTGGCGTTGTTGGACGATCCCATCCTTAATGGATATAGAAGTTCTCAGTCTTCTTCTTCGAATAGTTCCCAGAATTTAATATAACGGGATGAAGTAATCTTCTTACAGTCTGGTTATTAAGTATCCTTTCCAGTCTGAGCTTGGATGAGCAGAGTTCCGTTAGGATGGTCCTGCGAGTGTGTCTGCTCTTTTTAGGCGAAAACCTACGAGTTGCCTTTTCTTTATTTAATCTGGTTAGGATGACTTTTATTTGATTTTAGCTCATGTTTGGTTTCATATTCCTTCAGGAATTTTCTTTCTGGAATCGATACTTGCTATTTCTTGATCGCTCTGTTTATTTCTACGGAAATTGTTCTGGGGACAGGTTTAGTCCTATGTGTTGCCTGTTGTTTATTTCTCCCTCCCTGGGGGTGAATATTGTGGCCTTGACAATATGACTATGGTTCAGACTGGTTCTGATTGGGTTCAGCTCCTTCTGTCTTGAGGCCTCTTTCAGACACGTGGCACCTGTTCTGCTGGCTGGTCTGGTTAGTGCGCTGAGTTATTGTTTTATTATTTATGTTTTTATATACATTCTCTACTATAACTAATGAATCAAATTGCTCTATACTTGAGTCATTGATCACTCATCAGAACTTCCTTTTCATTATTTTTTGTTTTCAATGGGAAGTTTTTCATCCAGCAGAGGGGTACAGTGATGGGGCCAAATCATATGCGAACTTATCCCTACCTGATTATGAAAATCATGCACTGTTTGGTGAGGGAAATACCATTAAAAAACATATCAAACTTTTCCCAAGATTTATTGATGATACGTTGTTGATCTGGAATGGCCCAATAGAGACAGTGAAGGATTTTGTAGAAAATCTAAATGCCAATGAAAGTAATTTGAAATTAGTCATAGAGCAAATGTCATATGCAGAAACAGAAAGTTCCAAACTGTGACAACACCAAAAAAATAAACTAAACTTTATTTCCATTATGAAAAATAATGATCAGGCTCACAAAATAGGTGACCAGACCAACAGGTAATGATGGTCGGTTACAAGTTTCGGCTTACACCGTAATCATAGCTAAATACATCACACCTGAGTTTGGTTTTTTAAGAACAATACATTCATTTCATTGGTTAAAACACAGAGTAAACAAATGAAGGAAACAGGTACATTTTTTCTTTTGTGATGTTCTGTTCTGCTAGATTGTGTATTTGGGGGTCTATTTATTATTGTGCAGACGGACATGATACAATGTAGCATATCATGTCCGCCACATATCGATAAATGCAGACAGCATACGCTGCATACGTTGTCGGCATTTATCATTGCACCAGCAGTTCTTGTGAACTTTTTCTACTGCTTGCCATCTAAAAGCAGAATTACTTTTCTGGTGGTATTTAACAAAGTGTTGCACTAGAGGAGTGAAGGTTTTGCCAACATTAATAGTAGATAAATGTTTCCTTATTCTGGATCTACTGTCCCTGGTCATAAAACCCACATATTGAACATGGCAACATGAACTTGAAATGTAAGGGTTAATTCATTACTATTCCTTAAATGATGTATTTTGGGTATTTTGAGCAAGAAGCAGGTTCCCTGATTTGCTTTACATTTTTCTTTGTTATATTTACATAGGGATGACAGCTTTAAATGTTATGGTCAAAATAATTAAAATGAATTTTCTAGCATTTAAAAAAAAAAACAAATCAGGAATGTAGTAAACATAATTTATAAACAAATGAAGGATACAGGTACATTTTTTGTTTTGTGATGTTATGTTCTGTTAGAGTGTGTATTTAGTCTTCTATATTTTTGCTTAGAAGTGATTTTTACATTACTGTGCTATTAAGTAACAGGATTGGCTACAGAAGGAAATTCCCAACATACAATGAGAAATAAAAGACTTCCTCATTTGTAAACAAAGGAATTTTGAGCTATAGTTTTTTTTAAAAAAACCTTGGCAGACTGAAATGATCTGGTGCAAATGTAAGGTGTGGATCTTAAATGAATACTTATACAGTGCTCCAATTTTATTAATTATTGTTCACTGCAATTCCTCTTATTACTTCATATAAGTCCTTCCTACAACTGCACGTAACAACTATTGTAACTTTATATAACCACTTTTACTATATACAGTATACCCTACATAGAGATAGATTACAAGTGTTGTACTAACGTTAGTGTGCGCGCAATATTGAAATATCCAACCCGTGATATTGAAATATATAGAGGCCACATTAACTAGTGTGTGTATTACATGTTGAAAGGAAACGTGACCACATTAGCACAAACTAAATATGTGCTCGTCGCTTTAGTGCGACTGGAGTCATTGGGGTAAATTTATTATAGTGCGAGCGGACATGATACGATGTAGCGTATCATGTCCGCTGCACATCGATAAATGCAGACAGCATATGCTGACGGCATTTATCATTGCACCAGCAGTTCTTGTGAACTGCTGGTGCAATACCGCCCCCTGCAGATTTGCGGCCAATTGAGCCGCTAGCAGGGAGTGTCAATCAACTCGATCATATTCGATCAGGTTGATTTCTGTCCGCCGCCTCAAATTATGGATCAGCGGTCCGTATGGAGCTTGATAAATATTTATTTATTTTATTTATTTATAAAATATTTTACCAGGAAGGATACATTGAGATTTCTCTCATTTTCAAGTATGTCCCTTAGTCTTCTATATTTTTGCTTAGAAGTGATTATATAAGTACTACTGTACTGTGCCATTAAGTAACAGGATTGGCCACAGAAGGAAATTCCCAGCATACAATGAGAGATAAAAGACTTCCTTATTTGTAATGCAAGGAATTGTTAGCTATAGTTTAAAAACAAAATCTTAGTAGACTGAAATGACCTGGTGCAAATGTGTAATACTAAGGTGTGGATCTTAAATGAATACTAATACAGTTTCATTGTAATTCCTCTTATTACTTCATATAAGTCCTTCCTATAACTGCAAATAACAACCATTGTAGCTTAATATAACCACTTTTACTATATATAGTATACCCTACATAGGGCTAGATTATTAAGTGTGGCGCAATATAAAAATGTATGTGCCGTGATATTGAAATATAGCGCCCACGTTAACTAGCGTGCATATTACATGTTGAAATTAAATATGACCACATTAGCACAAACTAAATGTGTGCTCATCGCTTTAGTGCGACTGGAGTCCTTGTGTAAAGGTTTAAAGCTAAATAAAAAAAAAGTGAATATCTTTTGCCAGAATTTCCAAGAACACCACTCTTTAAAGTAATGGTAAGTTTAGTTTTAGACTTTAAGAATGTTGCAAGGAAAAATATATTAGTATTTAAGCAAAACCACATAATTTTTTTTTTTTTAAATGTATAAATACTGTATATATTTTATAATAAAAGATTTACAATCCTGCTTGGTATCTTTTGTCCCCTGCCCCCCCCCCCTTAATTTCCTCTTTTGACTGGGCTGTCACATAGAGAGCAGTCTCACCCACTCTCTACATAGGCTTCCTAAGGGCTTTCAAAGGTCTGGACTTCAAAAGTGTCATATGACACACACTGATTGGATGTTCATTGGAATTGTCATAAAAAGAAATAATTAATTCCAGTGTGCCGGCATAACATTGTAATTGGAGCATTAATACAGTCACAGATTTAACCCTTTTCACAGAGAGATAAAAAAAAAAGGTACACATACTTTTATGGCATTTGTTTACCATCAGTTTAAGTATTTACCAAAGGCATATACATATTTGACCAATCCCTCTGGTAGGCCTATCATTTCAGTTATAGGGTCTCTAGGTGAAAAATTGGGTGAGTGGGCAATTGCAACCTGTGGGAGTAATACCTGGATTTTTAAGAGACACTAAATGCGTTTTGGAGAAATTTGAGTGGAAAAAGGGCTATATATTTGTCACAATAGACGTAGTGTCTCTTTATTCTTGTATACCCCACAGTTTGTAAATAAGAGCAGTACAATGGATGCTTGAGATGTACTCTAATTATGATTTGGAGTTTGTTGCTTATTTAATGGAGGCCATAAAATTCCTGTTCATTATTATTTTGTTTTCAATGGGGAGTTTTTCATCCAGCAGAGGGGTACAGTGATGTGGGGCCAAATTTGCCCCATCATATGCAAACTTATTCCTTGCTGACTTATGAAAATCATGTGCTGTTTGGTGAGGGAAATCCCATTAAAAAACACATCAAACTTTTCACAAGATTTATTGATGATACATTGTTGATCTGGGGTGGCTCAATAGAGACAGTGAAGAACTTTGTAAAAAATCTAAAACACAATCAGGTAGATTACGAGTTTTGCGTTACAACTTTTAACGCCGAAAAAATGTCAATTTCAGCATAATGGCAGTAACGCACTATTACAAGTCGTGTCAGTATAGCTATACCGCAAGCATTTTAGCCTGTAACGCAACGTCCATTAAACACTCAAAAAAATACCGACACGATCCATACCGCCATCTGAGAGCAGTAGTTATGAGTTTTGTGCAACAAAAATGTTTCACAAAACTCATAACTAAAATGTTACAAAGTAAACTAACACCCATAAACTACCTATTAACCCCTAAACCGCTGCCCTCTTGCATCGCAAAACACTACTGATTTGAACAGCCTATAGGATTTCAGTAGCTCTCATCCTATTGGCTGTTTTGAACAGCCAATAGGATTTCAGTAGCTCTGATCCTATTGGCTGATTTGAATTTGAAGAATCAAATCAGCCAATAGGAATGCAAGGTACACCATTTTGAAACGGCTACCTTGCATGGAATCTTCAGTGTACGGCGGAGATCGTATGAAGAGGACGCTCTGCCCTGGATGTCTTCCCCACTTCGCGCCGCCGGGAAAAAGATAGAAGACACCCCCGCGATGGATGTAGATGTTGCCGCCTGGATGAAGGCTTCTCGCCGCCTGGATGAGATGGATGTCCGGACTTCAGGAACCATGAGTAGATGTTCTGGGGTTAGTGTTAGGTATTTTTTTAATTTTTGGTGTGGTTTTTTTTCAGATTAGGGTTTGGCAATATGAAAAAGAGCTAAATGCCCTTTTAAGGGCAATGAAAAAGAGCTGAATGTCCTTTTAAGGGCAATGCTCATACAAATGCCCCTTTAGGGGCAATGGGTAGCTTATGTTTTCTTTAATGTTAGTTTTTTTTATTTTGGGGGGTTGATTGGGTGGTGGATTTTACTGTTGGGGGACTTTGTATTTTTTTACAGGTAAAAGAGCTGTTTAACTTAGGGCCATGTCCTACAAAAGGCCTTTATAAGGGCTATTGGTAGTTTATTGTAGGCTAGGGGGTGTTTTTATTTGGGGGGCTATTAGATTAGGTGTAATTGTTTTTATTTTTGATAATTTCGTTTATTATTTTTGTAAGCTTATTGTTTTTTATTTTTCTGTAATTTTAGATTTTTTAATTGATAGTTTTTTTTATTTTATTAGAATAATTATGTTAGGTTAATTTATACTTTAATGTGTCAGCGATGTTGGGAGCTGTCGGGAGATGTAGGGGTGTTTAGACTTGGGGGCATATTTATCAATGTGCGAGTGGACATGATACAAAGTAGCGTATCATGTCCGCCGCACATCGATAAATGCCAACAGCATACACTGTCGACAGTTATAATTGCACCCACAGTTCTTGTGAACTGCTTGTGCAATGCCATCCTCTGCAGGGGGTGTCAATCAACCCGATCATATTCGATCGGGTTGATTTCTGTCCGCGGCCTCAGAGCAGGCGGACAAGTTATGCTTCATAACTTCTGTTTCCAGCGAGCCTTCAAGGGGCATCAAGCTCCATGCGGAGCTTGATAAATATGACCCGTGGGGTTTATGATAGGGTGTTAGGTTTAAACATAACCTTTTTTCCCCATAGACATCAATGGGGCTGCATTACGGAGGTTTATTTAGTTTTGGAGATGTGGGAGGCTGGGAATAATAGGTTTATTTAGTGGCAGCGATGTCCGGAAGCGGTGGAATAGGGGTTAATAACTTTATTTAGATGTCGGCGATGTCAGGGTGGCAGATTAGGGGTGTTTAGACTTGGAGTTTATGTTAGGGTGTTAGGTTTAAACCTAACTTTTTTTTCCCCAAAGAAATCAATGGGGTTGCGTTACGGAGGTGTTAGTTTTTTTTCTAACACTGTCTCCCCATTGATATCTATTGGGGAAAGCGTGCACGAGCACGTCAAAGCAGCCCTTGGATTTTGTGTGGTATGGAACGCCACCATATCGCACGCACAAGGAGGCTTTTCAGTAACTCCTAATGGCAGTGCTATGAAAAGATAAATAACGCAACTTTTTAGCGCAAAACTCGTAATCTAGGTTAATGACAGTAATTTGACATTTACATATAACTTTTCAGAGTTGAATATTCCTTATTTGGATGTGCAATTAAGTCATAGAGCAAATGTCATATGGAAAAAATGAAAGTTCCAAACAGTGACAAATAGAAAAAATAAACAAAACTTTATTTCCATTTCCATTATGTAAAAATAATGATCAGTCTCACAAAGTAGATGGCCAGACCAACTGGAAATGATGGTCGATTACAAGTTTTGGCTTATGCTATAATCATAGCTAAAGACATCACACTTGAGTTTGCTTTTTATGAACAATACATTCATTTCATTGGTTAAAAACAACTATTACGTGGCCCGAGCAATCCCGACCTTAAAGGGACCTACACACATGTATACTCAATACTAGTGAGTGGTTGTGTATTTATACACTGTCTCAATACCTTACCTAAATATATTTAAATAATAGGGTAGAGAAAAAAGAATAAATACAAAGAATGTCAACTTTAAAATAAATGAGTGTAAAACAATGATTTAGTACCATCTCAGTGCATAAATGTATTGCAATCATTTAATCTATCTTTGAGTAGTAACTCATTAAATGGATAAATAAGCTATTTTAAAAAAATCAATAAATAAGCAAATATATTCACCAATGATAAAAGGAAACACAAATGACCAGTATAGTAGGCTATTCCCCTCAACCTGTAGGACCAGTTCAATGTAACCAGTGGGTACCAAAATAGAAGTCGCAAAGGGTAAAAGTGTTGCTGACAATAAAAAACAGAACGTATATAACATAATAGAGAAATTGCTCTCTTTAATTGACATGTATTTACTTCCAATAATTTATTAAATCATATTCTGAGTTTAATCCAGTAGGTAATCGTGTTTCTAGTCTAAAGAACCAAAACAATTCCCTTTTCCCTAAATGTTTATCACGATCCCCACCATGAGGTGGGCACACTACTTTTTCTACTGCTTGCCATCTATGTGTGTATTTAGTCTTCCATATTTTTGCTTAGAAGTGATTATTTACATTACTGTGCTATTAAGTAACAGGATTGGCCACAGAAGGAAATTCCCAACATACAATGAGAAATAAAAGACTTCCTCATTTGTAAACCAAGGAATTTTTAGCTATAGTTTAGAAAAAAAACAAAAACCTTGGCAAACTGAAATGATCTGGTGCAAATGTAAGGTGTGGATCTTAAATGAATACCTATACAGTGCTCCAAATATTAATTATTGTTCACTGTAAATCCTCTTATTACTTCATATAAGTCCTTCCTACAACTGCACGTAACAACTATTGTAACTTTATATAACCACTTTTACTATATACAGTATACCCTACATAGAGATAGATTACAAGTGTTGTACTAACGTTAGTGTGCGCGCAATATTGAAATATCCGACCGGTGATATTGAAATATATAGCACCCACATTAACTAGCGTGCGTATTACATGTTGAAAGTAAACGTGACCACATTAGCAGAAACTAAATATGTGCTCGTCGCTTTAGTGCGACTGGAGTCATTGGGGTAAATTTATTATAGTGCGAGCGGACATGATACGATGTAGCGTATCATGTCTGCTGCATATCGATAAATTCTGACAGCATACGCTGTCTGCATTTATCATTGCACCAGCAGTTCTTGTAAACTGCTGGTGCAATACCTCCCCCTGCAGATTTGAGGCCAATTGGGCGCTAGCTTAGGGTGACAATCAAACCGATCGTGTTCGATCAGGTTGATTTCTGTCTGCTGCCTCAGAGCAGACGGACAAGTTATGGAGCAGCGGTCTTTAGACTGTTGCCTCATAACTTCTGTTTCCGGCGAGCCTTATGGGATATCAAGCTCCATAAGGAGCTTGATAAATTGACCCCCTTGTGTTAAGGGATAGAGCTAAATAAAAAAAAGTGAATATCTTTTGCCAGAATTTCCAAGAACACCACTCTTTAAAGTGATGGTAAGTTTCAGACTTACGGAAAAATATTTTAGTATATAAGCAAAATTGCATAATTATTTTTTGTAAAACGTGTGTATGTGTATATATATATAGTTAAAAGATTTATAATATTACCTGGTATCTTCCGTTCCTCTGCCCCCCTTAATTTCCTCTTTTGGCTGGGCTGTGACATAGAGAGCAGTCTTACACACTCCCTACATAGGCTTCCTAAGGGTTTTCAAAGGTTTGGACTTCAAGAGTGTCTAATGACACACACTGATTGGATGTTCATTGGAATTCTCATAGCCTTTTCACAGCTAGATTAAAAAAAAGGTACACATATACTTTTTCAGTGGTAAAGATTACATCTATGGCATTTGATTAGCTAAAGTTTACCATCAAGTCCAAAAACAACTTTCATGATTCAAATAGGGCATGTAATTTTAAACAACTTTCAAATTTACTTTTATCACCAATTTTGCTTTATTCTTTTGGTACTCTTAGTTGAAAGCTAAACCTAGGAGGTTCATATGCTAATTTCTTAGACCTTGAAGGCCGCATCTATCTAAATGCATTTTGACAGTTTTTCACCACTAGAGAGCATTAGTTCATGTGTTTCATATAGATAACACTGAGCTCATGCACGTGAATTTACTGAGGAGTGAGCACTGATTGGCTAAAATGCAAGTCTATCAAAAGAACTGAAATAAGGGAGCAGTCAGCAGAAGCATAGAAACAAGGTAATTACAGAGGTAAAAAAATGTATAGTTATAACTGTGTTGGTTATAAAAACTGGGGAATAGGTAAATAAGGGATTATCTATCTTTTATAACAACATAAATTCTGGTGTTGACTGTCCCTCTAAGTATTTACCAAAGGCACATAAATATTTGAGCACAAACACTAAAATTAATAAGCGCTAATACTGATATCCAATTTATCAAAATAAAAATAGAAATAAAGATAAAATAAAAGCGCTCATGAATAGTAATGCACAACACAAAGAAAGATTTTATTCCCAAAATAGGCAGGATAATAATTACTATTACAATAACAATTATCACAATAGAAGTGAGAGAAGTCAACCGACTACAATACATGTGAACAGTTCAGCAAGAAGTCAAGATGTCGATTTCAAAATTCCAAATAGATATGAGATATTTAATAATGAAGAGAACTCTTGGGACACACAGGGGGCAAAACCAAAAATACACAATCACACTCATGTTTTAGGGCAGAAACAGGAACAAGAGACAGGGACTTTACAAGAAAAAGGTCTATACATTCAGCCCTGGGATCAAATTTGTCCTCCGCTTGCCGTATGGGAACCCCAACAGCAAAGAGCAAGGAAGAGAACTTTAGATATAGAAGAGGGAATAGAGTAGGATATAGAGTTCAGGCAACGCGCCAGAAAACTAAGGTACTAAATAAGTCTAGAGCAGAGATATTTAATTTGACCAATTTAGAACTGAATGACAATTATGTTAAATTACTCAGTAAGGGTCTTAGTTTCGTCCCTAAAGCAGAGTTAAACTAATTTGAGACATATATGGACGTTAAAAAATTTGGAAGGAAGCTAACATTAAAACGTTATTTCCTTAAAAATCCTGAGACAAGAAAAGCATATAATCCAGAAAATTTGGAAGCCTCAGATTTAGAAACCTTAAGAACTCTGAAAGAACTGGATGATAATCATTCAGCTCTTATTAGTAGTCAAGACATTAAAACGTTATTTCCCCAAGACATTAATTCCCCAAGACATTAAAACGTTATTTCCTTAAAAATCCTGAGACAAGAAAAGCATATAATCCAGAAAATTTGGAAGCCTCAGATTTAGAAACCTTAAGAACTCTGAAAGAACTGGATGATAATCATTCAGCTCTTATTAGTAGTCAAGATAGGATATATGCATCAACTGACTTGCACAATTTGTCATTTTATGACGAGGAATCAGAAATTGTGCACACAAAGTTTAAAACAAATCCACCTTCTATCCCCTCTCTGCACAGGGGGATCAAATACCTGTTTTCTCAAAATTAGTTCTTGAGGACCTGAGTAAAGCCATAGGCCAGAAAGGCAAAATGGTTAATACATTTAACGAAACTCTTAATATTCAAGAAAGAAATTCTTTATCGAAATTAATGAATAATACTGAGATTGTGATCTGCGCCGCCTACAAGCGCGGCAGGATCATAATACAAAAAAGAACGGCTTATTTACTAGAAGCTTTAAGATTATTAAATGACAATAAGACATACACAGTCCTTAAAAATTATCCCACCGTACCGTATGTGAAAGATCTCGGCCTTTTGCTGAATCAGGCCAAAGAGCAGGAGATACTCACTAAGCATGAGTTCCAATATCTATATAATCCAGACCCCAGCCTAGCGCTGTTTTATCGAAGGTCCACAAGGATCTAACGAATCCCCCAGGTAGGCCCATAGTTTCTGACATTAGAGCTTTATGTGACAATTTGTCCAAATATGTTGACTTTTTCCTTCATCCTATTGTACAGAAAACTAGGGCCTACCTGAGGGACACCACAGAGGTTATTCAGACTTTTGAGGGATTCCAATGGGGACAAAATTTATGGTAGTTGACATGCGATGTAGCCGCTTTATATACATGTATACTGCATTTGAAAGGGGTAAAAGCTATTGAGGATATATTATTAGGTTGGAATATTCCGGAAATACATGTTGAGTTCATAATATCATTCATCTATACTTTTAATCCTTGAGCACAACTATTTTGTATTCAAGGGTAAATATTATAACCAGAAACAGGGGACCGCGATGGGGACAACTTTCGCCCCCTTCATACACCAACCTGTACATGAATAACTTTGAAAACCATCATATCTGGAATACCAATAAATTCAACAGTAACATCGTGAAATACCATCAATATATTGACTATGTCATTATCTTATGGAAAGGAATTCGATCTGAGACAGGTGAATTTCTAAGTTATATAAATAAAAATGATTTTAACCTGACATTTGTAAGAAAATATTCTCGAGATTCTATTGCATTTTTAGATCTGGATCTATTCGTTGATCAGGACAATAGGGTAGCAGTATTCAATTATCGTAAACCTACAGATAAGAACAGCTTCCTGAATGCAAAGAGTGCACAAAAAAAAGTTGGATCAGGAATGTGCCTTATGGCCAATATGTAAGAATTAGGCATAATTGTACCTGCATAAAAGATATTCACAAAGAAGCATACATCTTAGATCATAAACTGTTGGAAAAGAGATACAATTCACTATTATTAGAAACATCTAAAAAAAGAGCACTAGATAAAAACAGAGCAGATTTGTTTACTGGCTTTAAGCAATCTCGAACTGTGATAAACGTGCATTCTGACAAGTTTATGACTACATACACTGAGGGAGCGTCCCTTATACAGAAAATTCTCAAAAAACATTGGAACATCCTCATGTCAGACCCTATTTTGGGTTCCAGTCTTGAGGATTCTCCAAAGGTTATATTCAAAAGGAATAGGAACCTAAAGAATGTATTAGCACCTAGTAAATTAAAGAAGGTAGTAACCAAAAATGTCAATGATGATTGGTTAAAACAAGGTAGGGGTACATTTAAACGTAGAAAAACTATTTGTAACATGTGTATGCATGTAAATAGGGAGAATGAATTTTATAATTCTGCGATAGCTCAGAAGTTTGAAATCCAAAATAAGTGCAACTGTGATTCACAATATGTGGTCTATCCTCTATGCGGGGCGCACAAAAAGAAACATTAGAATTAGAGTAAATGAACATATCTATAACATCAATAACACAAGAGACCTAACAAAGAAGCAAGTACAGCATAGTATACCCTGCCATTTCTTTGAACACCATAATGGTTATCCTGCTGCTTTAAGAGTGCAAGTAATTGATTGGATCCGTAAATGACAGAATGTTAAGATTAAGGAAGCAGGAATCCTTTTGGATTTACAAATTGGATTCAATGAAGTCAAAGGGACTAAATTCAGATATTGACATACAGGCATTTATGTAGTTTATTTATTATTATTTTGTATTTATCTTTGAAGTGTTGTTTTTAAATGATAGTATTTATCTATGTTTTAAATGTATACTCGTGTATGTGGGACAATATGAAAATGTATTGGTTTTATTATTATGTTGCAGATCTTCTATTGTCACAAAGCTATTTCATATACACATTAGGTGATATAAAGTCTGCCTCTGTTGCGATGTCAATGAACTGTAAGAACTATGGACTATAACATATATCATGGGATAAGAATTCTGTATGGCGATTGGCCACTTATCCTCTATGGACACTATACAGGGAGAGCGGCTAGGAAAAGCGGGCATCCACATCACATAAACCCTCCTTCGAATCCAAACTAAACGCAGTGATGCACTGCTGGGATCATACCTGTCAGCGTGGTCACGTGTTTCCGGTGTTGGTGGCTAAGGACGCCAAATACAGACTAGCAGCAGAACGCTGCTCGGAACTCTTGTTTTGCACTTTGGACATATGAACATTGGATCTGGTGCTACACATTCAGGTGGAAACCGGTGAAGTACTTGAATGCAACTTTATGATTTTAAGTGTAAGTAAGCATGTATTTTGTGAATGGTATTGTTAATAAATTATCTGAATCGGAGCTGCACTTTTTCGTTTTCTTACCAGACTCTACAAAAATCTTTGACCAATCCCCCTGGAGGGTACAATGGATGCTTGAGATGTACTCTAATTATGATTTGGAGTTTGTTGCTTATTTAATGGAGAACATAAAATGCATGTTCATAATTCTTTTGTTTTCAATGGGTAGTTTTTCATCCAGCAGAGGGGTACAGTGATAGGGACCAAATTTGCCCCATCGTATGCTAACTTATTCCTTGCTGATTATGAAAATCATGAGCTGTTTGGTGAGGGGAATCCCATTAAAAAACATATCAATCTTTTTATAAGATTTATTGATGATATGTTTTTGAGACAGTGAAGGATTTTGTCGAAAATCTTAATGACAATGAAAGTAATTTGAAATTTACATAAAACTTTTCAGAGTCAAATACTCCTTGTTTGTATGTGATACTAAGGGGTAAATTTATCAAAGACTTTCACAAGCCTTCGACTCCCTACGACTGCAGGTTCTCACAAGAGAACCTGCAGTCCGTATTTTTGAAGCAGCGGCTATCAGACCGCTGCTTCCCTTACCGCTTTGCCACCTCTTGCCCGCCAGTGATTGGCTGTGTGTGGCGTTGCACAAGAGTGCAAAATTGCGTTTTTGTGCAATGCTGAATTCCGGCAGCGGAGATCAGCCCGCCAGAGGCGAGCTGTGGCGGACAGGGGAGCATATTACACCCTTGTCCGCCGCAGCTTGATAAATCCACCACTAAGTCATACAGCATATGTTATATGCAGAAACAGAAAGTTCCAAACAGTGATGAACTTAAAAAAAAATAAACAAAACTTTATTTCGATTATTTAAAAATAACTGTCAAGCTCACAAAGTAGGTGGCCAGACGGTCGCTTAAATATTTAGGCTTACACAGTAATAATAGCTATAGACATCACACCTGAGTTTGCTTTTTAAGAACAATACATTCATTGGTTAAAAACAACTATTACGTGGTCTGTGCCATCCCGACCATAAAGGGACCTACACACATGTATACTCAAAACTAGTGAGTGGTTGTGTATTTATACACTGTCTCAATACCTTAGCTAAATATATTTAAACTAGTCCTAAAGCCCCTTGCTCTCTCCCCCTCTTTTGCTGTCTCTCTCCCTCTCTTTTGCTCTCTCTCTCTCCCCCTCTTTTGCTGTCTCTCTCCCTCTCTTTTGCTCTCTCTCTTCCCCCTCTCTTTTGCACACTCTCCCCCTCTATTTTGTGCATTCTCCCCCCTCTCTTTTGTGCACTCTCCCCCCTCTCTTTTGTGCACTCATTTGTGCACTCTCCCCCCTCTCTTTTGTGCACTCTCCCCCTCTCTTTTGTGCGCTCTCCCCCCTCTCTTTTGTGCACTCTCCCCTCCCTCTTTTGCTGTCTCTCTCCCCCTCTCTCTTTTGCTGTCTCTCTCCCCATCTCTCTTTTGCTGACTCTCTCCCCCCTCTCTTTTGCACTCTCTCCCCCCTCTCTTTTGCACACTCTCCCCCCTCTCTTTTGCGCACTCTCCCTCCTCTCTTTTGTGCACTCTCCCCCCTCTCTTTTGCACACTCTCCCCCCTCTCTTTTGTGCCCTCTCCCACTCTCTTTTGCTGTCTCTCTCCCCCTCTCTCTTTTGTTGTCTCTCTCCCCATCTCTCTTTTACTGTCTCTCTCCCCCCTCTCTTTTGCTGTCTCTCTCCCCCTCTCTTTTGCTCTCTCTCTCCCCTCTCTTTTGCTCTCTCTCTCCCCCTCTCTTTTGTGCTCTCTCCTCCCTCTCTTTTGCGCACTCTCCTCCCTCTCTTTTGCACATTCTCCCCCTCTCCTTTGCGCACTCTCCCCCCTCTCTTTTGCGTACTCTCCCCCCTCTCTTTTGCGCACTCTACCCCCTCTCTTTTGTGCACTCTCCCCCTCTCTTTTGTGCACTCTCCCCCTCTCTTTTGCTGTCTCTCTCCCCCTCTCTCTTTTGCTGTCTCTCTCTCCCCCTTTCTCTTTTGCTGTCTCTCTCCCCATCTCTCTTTTGCTGTCTCTCTCCCCCCTCTCTTTTGCGCACTCTCCCCCTCTCTTTTGTGCACTCTCCCCCCTCTCTTTTGTGCACTCTCCCCCCCTCTCTTTTGTTCTCTCTCCCCATCTCTCTTTTGCTGTCTCTCTCCCCATCTCTCTTTTGTTGTCTCTCTCCCCATCTCTCTTTTGCTGTCTCTCTCCCCCCTCTCTTTTGCTGTCTCTCTCCCCCTCTCGTTTGCTGTCTCTCTCCCCTCTCTTTTGCTCTCTCTCTCCCCCTCTCTTTTGTGCTCTCTCTCCCCCTCTCTTTTGTGCACTCTCCCCCCCCTCTCTTTTGCGCACTCTCCCCCTCTCTTTTGCTGTCTCTCTCCCCCTCTCTTTTGCTGTCTCTCTCCCCCTCTCTTTTGCTGTCTCTCTCCCCATCTCTTTTGCTGTCTCTCTCCCCCTCTCTCTTTTGCTGTCTCTTTTCCCATCTCTCTTTTGCTGTCTCTCTCCCCCTCTCTCTTTTGCTGTCTCTTTTCCCATCTCTCTTTTGCTGTCTCTCTCTCCCTCTCTCTTTTGCTGTCTCTCTCCCCCTCTCTCTTTTGATGTCTCTCTCTCCCTCTCTCTTTTGCTGTCTCTCTCTCCCTCTCTTTTGCTCTCTCTCTCCCCCTCTCTTTTGTGCTCTCTCTCCCCCTCTCTTTTGCGCACTCTCCCCCTCTCTCTTTTGCTGTCTCTTTTCCCATCTCTCTTTTGCTGTCTCTCTCCCCCTCTCTCTTTTGCAGTCTCTTTTCCCATCTCTCTTTTGCTGTCTCTCTCTCCCTCTCTCTTTTGCTGTCTCTCTCTTTTGCTGACTCTCTCTCCCTCTCTCTTTTGCTGTTTCTCTCTGCCTCTCTCGTTTGCTGTCTCTCTCCCCTCTCTTTTGCTCTCTCTCTCCCCCTCTCTTTTGTGCTCTCTCTCCCCCTCTCTTTTGCGCACTCTCCCACCCTCTCTTTTGCGCACTCTCCCCCCTCTCTTTTGCGCACTCTACCCCCTCTCTTTTGTGCACTCTCCCCCCTCTCTTTTGTGCACTCTCCCCCTCTCTTTTGCTGTCTCTCTCCCCCTCTCTCTTTTGCTGTCTCTCTCCCCCTTTCTCTTTTGCTGTCTCTCTCCCCATCTCTCTTTTGCTGTCTCTCTCCCCCTCTCTTTTGCGCACTCTCCCCCTCTCTTTTATGCACTCTCCCCCCTCTCTTTTGTGCACTCTCCCCCCTCTCTTTTGTGCTCTCTCCCCATCTCTCTTTTGCTGTCTCTCTCCCCCTCTCTCTTTTGTTGTCTCTCTCCCCATCTCTCTTTTGCTGTCTCTCTCCCCCCTCTCTTTTGCTGTCTCTCTCCCCCTCTCGTTTGCTGTCTCTCTCCCCTCTCTTTTGCTCTCTCTCCCCCTCTCTTTTGTGCTCTCTCTCCCCCTCTCTTTTGCGCACTCTCCCCCCTCTCTTTTGCGCACTCTCCCCCTCTCTTTTTCTCTCTCTCTCTCCCCCTCTCTTTTGCTGTCTCTCTCCCCCTCTCTTTTGCTGTCTCTCTCCCCATCTCTTTTGCTGTCTCTTTTCCCATCTCTCTTTTGCTGTCTCTCTCTCCCTCTCTCTTTTGCTGTCTCTCTCCCCCTCTCTCTTTTGATGTCTCTCTCTCCCTCTCTCTTTTGCTGTCTCTCTCTCCCTCTCTTTTGCTCTCTCTCTCCCCCTCTCTTTTGTGCTCTCTCTCCCCCTCTCTTTTGCGCACTCCCCCCCCTCTCTCTTTTGCTGTCTCTTTTCCCATCTCTCTTTTGCTGTCTCTCTCCCCCTCTCTCTTTTGCGGTCTCTTTTCCCATCTCTCTTTTGCTGTCTCTCTCTCCCTCTCTCTTTTGCTGTTTCTCTCTCCCTCTCTCGTTTGCTGTCTCTCTCCCCTCTCTTTTGCTCTCTCTCTCCCCCTCTCTTTTGTGCTCTCTCTCCCCCACTCTTTTGCGCACTCTCCCCCCCTCTCTTTTGCGCACTCTCCCCCTCTCTTTTGCTGTCTCTCTCTCCCTCTCTCTTTTGCTGTCTCTCTCCCCCTCTCTCTTTTGCTGTCTCTTTTCCCATCTCTCTTTTGCTGTCTCTCTCCCCCTCTCTCTTTTGCGGTCTCTTTTCCCATCTCTCTTTTGCTGTCTCTCTCTCCCTCTCTCTTTTGCTGTCTCTCTCTCTTTTGCTGACTCTCTCTCTTTTGCTGTTTCTCACTCCTTCTCTCTATCCCCCCCTCTTCTGCTCTCTTTATCCCCATCTTTAGAACTCTCTGTCTCGGCCGGCATCTGGCCCCACCCGACCCCGCCCAGCCCACCTGCGACCCCGCCCCGACTCCACCAACGTCACTTCCAGCCATGACCACGTCACAACGGCCGGTCACGCCCACTCCCCACCCGCCCGGCCACGCCCACTCCACCACTCGACACACCAGGTCAGTTGGAAGGCCAAGTGTGTTTGTCCTTGCACTGCAGTCTCTACTGCGCATGACAGCTTCAGACAAACACACTTGGCCTATTATTATATAGGATAATAGGGTAGAGAAAAATTAATATATACAAGAATGTCAACTTTAAAATAAATGAGTGTAAAACAATGATTTAGTACCATCTCATTGCATAAATGTATTGCAAACATTACATCTATCTTTGAGTAGTAACTCATTAAATGGATAAAAAAGCTATTTTAGAAAATAAATAAATAAACAAATATATTCACCAATGATAAAAGGAAACACAAATGACCAGTATAGTAGGCTATTCCCCTCAACCTGTAGGACCAGTTCAATGTAACCAGTGGGTACCAAAATAGAAGTCGCAAAGGGTAAAAGTGTTGCTGCCAATAACAGACAGAACTTATATAACATAATTGAGAAATTGCTCTCTTCAATTGAAATGTATTTACTTCCAATAATTTATTAAATCATATTCTGAGTTTAATCCAGTAGGTAATCGTGTTTTATAGTCTAAAGAACCAAAACAATTCCCTAAAACTTATCACAATTACCACCATGGGGTGGGTACACTACTTTTTCTATTGCTTCTCATTTAAAAGCAGAATTACTTTTCTGGTGGTATTTAACAAAGGTCTGCACTAAAGTAGTGAAGGTTTTGCCAATATTAATAGTAGATAGATGTTTCCTTATTCTAGATCTAATGTCCCTGGTTGTGAGACCCACATATTGAACATGACATTGAATACAAGTGATAATATATATAACGTAAGAAGAGGTGCAATTGAGGCAGTAATTCATGGAGAAAATCGGAGATGATAATAAAGTCACAAGGTTTACATCTCATGCGGTTCTTGCAGACTAGATGGTAATAAGTAGTCATCTATAGTAATAAGTAGTCACCTATAGTAATAAGTAGTCACCTATAGTAATAAGTAGTCATCTATAGTAATAAGTAGTCACCTATAGTAATAAGTAGTCACCTATAGTAATAAGTAGTCATCTATAGTAATAAGTAGTCACCTATAGTAATAAGTAGTCATCTATAGTAATAAGTAGTCATCTATAGTAATAAGTAGTCACCTATAGTAATAAGTAGTCACCTATAGTAATAAGTAGTCATCTATAGTAATAAGTAGTCACCTATAGTAATAAGTAGTCACCTATAGTAATAAGTAGTCATCTATAGTAATAAGTAGTCATCTATAGTTTTGCATCTCCTATAAGAGCACCTCACTCCTTCCTTAACACAATTAATCAGTTTATCATCAGCTGCCAGCATACAAAAATATTTCCTAAGGATGTTTCAAATTTTCGGATACTGTACACTGTAGTCATATACAAAAGTGACCCCTTTTAATGGATGTTTCGTACTCTTGTTTCCATATTTATGGTCTTTCAGGAGAGACGTCTTTTACATCTCTCTAACCTGTTTGTCAGCTCTGTCAATAATGGATTTAGGATATCTTCACTGTCTTAGTTGCATCTTTAGATCATCTGCTTGATCTTTATACACTGCAAGATATGTACAACTTCTTTTTATGCTGACAAATTGCCCCTTTTGCAACTGCAAAGGGCACGTACCTAGGATGACAACTTCTGGCATGTAAAAGAGTATCAACAATAATAGGTTTTCTATAGATGCTGGGTATCATTCGCAAGACCTTTCAGTTGATATCTAAGAAGTTTATCTTCCTTTTTTGAATTTCATAAGTAAATCTTAGCCCAATGTTATTGGCATTTATTAACTGAATAAACTGTAAAAACTAATTTTCAGACCCCTGCCAAATAAATAAAGTCCTATATAAAATGCTTGTAAAAGTAGATTTATCTCTGTAGGTGTTCAAATTGCCAAAGATGTGGGACAGCTCCCACCAACTAATACATAGGTGGGCAAACTTTGCCCCCATAGCTGTCCCACACCTATGGAGATAAATCTACAATACTACAATGAACCAGGGGAATCAGGAGAGGGATTGTAACTGAGCTCATGTCATCTACATGATAACGTGCAATATTTGTACATTTCAATAAATAGGGCGTACCTCTAGAATGTTAAAGCATAGAATTAGGGAGCATTTGTTATCCCAGGAAGCTGGAATTCCAAAAACTCCTGTGGCAAAACATTTCATGTTTCATGTGCCAAACATGAAGTTAAGAATAATGTTTTCCGCTTCCAGGATAGTTAACTAATTATAACTGGAATATGAGGAGGAGATAGATCACTAGCTCTTAGTCATAGAGGTTTATTGGATTTTTACACTAAAAACAGGTTCACCTCTGGTTATTAATGAAATAAGTGATGTGAAGCTGATCATTGATAAATATTGAAGTGAGAAGAGAAAGAAGGATACAATGGAAAAAATATGTAAATATAAATATGGAGTAAGTATAGAATAAATATTTTTTTTTAAAACAATAAATCGTGGGATACAATTTAGAATAGTAACATTCAACTTTTATACTGGTTTTGGACTTAACCAATGAATAGTGGTTTAGAAAGTTTTCTTTTTTTCTGTCTTTCTCCAAGTAATCATGGGATACTATTTAGAAAGTTGGCACTCAATTTTTATACTGTTTTTGGATTTACTTATGAGGAGAGTTCTAGACAGTTTTTATTTTTTTCCTATCTTTCTTTCTTTCCCTAGCTCAGTCTGAAGATGTAAATATAGCTGCAATCATATAGGGACTGATCAACATAGCCTTTTGTTTTTATGGTGGTTTACAGAGGGTTAATTTTAATCAGGATATTTGATGGGTGGAATGTTAGTAATTAAAGATCACGTTGTGCACCTGTATAGCAGCTGTGATGAAGTGCCAGTAAGGCAGGAAACACGTCAGCTGTGGTGAGCTCTGGCTGTGCCCACTAATGTACTCAATAAATGAACTTTTTAATTTAACAAGCCTCTATCCTCATCTGAGCCGAAGTTTGTTTCTAAATAAAATGTTGCACCAAATACAGCATATATACATTAAAAATATACTTACACTCATATATATCTAATAAAATATTAAATATTAATACAAAAAAGTTATAAGGGTTAAAAGGTATATGTTATATGAAAAGGTGTTTGAATGCAAAGGGATATAATATACAGTATCTCACAAAAGTGAGTACACCCCTCACATTTTTGTAAATATTTTATTATATCTTTTCATGTGACAACACTGAAGAAATGGCACTTTGCTACAATGTAAAGTAGTGAGTGTACAGCCTGTATAAGTGTAAATCTGCTGTTGTCTCAAAATAACACAACACACAGCCATTAATGTCTAAACCGTTGGCAACAAAAGTGAGTACACCACAAGTGTAAATGTCCAAATTGGGTCAAAAGTGTCAATATTTTGTGTGGCCACCATTATTTTCTAGCATTGCCTTAACCCTCTTGGGCATGGAGTTCACCAGAGCTTCACAGGTTGCCACTGGAGTCCTCTTCCACTCCTCCATGACAACATCACGGAGCTGGTGGATGTTAGAGACCTTGCGCTCCCCCACCTTCAATTTGAGGGTGCCCCACAGATGCTCAATAGGGTTTAGGTCTGGAGACATGCTTGGCCAGTCCATCACCTTTACCCTCAGATTCTTTAGCAAGGCAATGGTCATCTTGGAGGTGTGTTTGGGGTCGTTATCATGTTGGAATACTGCCCTGCGGCCCAGTCTCCAAAGGGAGGGGATCCTGCTCTGCTTCAGTATATCACAGTACATGTTGGTATTCATGGTTCCCTCAATGAACTGTAGCTCCCCAGTGCCGGCAGCACTCATGCAGGCCCAGACCATGACACACCCACCACCATGCTTGACTCTAGGCAAGACACACTTGTCTTTGTACTTCTCACCTGGTTGCCGCCACACACCCTTGACACCATCTGAACCAAATAAGTTTATCTTGGTCTCATCGGAACCACCACATGGTTCCAATAATCCATGTCCTTAGTCTGCTTGTCTTCAGCAAACTGTTTGCAGGCTTTCCTGTGCATCATCTTTAGAAGAGGCTTCCTTCTGGGACGACAGCCATGCAGACCAATTTGATGCACTGTGCGGTGTATGGTCTGAGCACTGACAGGTTGACACCCTACCACTTTAACCTCTGCAGCAATGCTGACAGCACTCATACGTCTATTTCCCAAAGACAACCTCTGGATATAACGCTGAGCATGTGCACTCAACTTCTTTGGTCGACCATGGCGAGGCCTGTTCTGAGTGGAACCTGTCCTGGGAAACTGCTGTATGGTCTTGCCCACATTGCTGCAGCTCAGTTTCAGGGTCTTGGCAATCTTCGTATAGCCTAGGCCATCTTTATGTAGAGCAACAATTCTATTTTCAGATCCTCAGAGTTCTTTGCCATGAGGTGCCATGTTGAACTTCCAGTAACCAGTATGAGAGAGTGTGAGAGCGATAACACCAAATTTAACACACCTGCTACCCATCACACCTGAGAGCTTGTAACACTAACGAGTCACATGACACCGGGGAGGGAAAATGGCTAATTGGCCCAATTTGGACATTTCCACTTAGGGGTGTACTCACATTTGTTGCCAACGGTTTAGACATTAATGGCTGTGTTGAGTTATCTTGAGGGGACAGCAAATTTACACTGTTATACAGGCTGTACACTCACTACTTTACATTGTAGCAAAGTGTCATTTCTTCAGCGTTGCCACATGAAAAGATATAATAAAATATTTACAAAAATGTGAGGGGTGTACTCACTTTTGTGAGATACTGTATATATATATAAATACATATATATATATATATATATATATATATATATATATATATATATATATACACACATATACATACACACACATTGGAGCCCTTTCCAGTCAAATACTTAAAAACAATAAAAATAATTTTAACCAATAATAATATTTTTTTATGTGTTTTATTGTGTATGTACTGTAAATATTTTACATTCCAATGTTCTTCACATAGGGGAACATGTTCTATGTATTTTTAAATACATTTTACATTTTTCAGTTTGCATGCTCCATTGAAATCTATGGGGAGCATAACTTAACACGATCTTGATATCCGAAGTCCTGAAGTTAGCACGCATCGACTTTCGTTCACGCGCAAACATTTTACTTTCAACTTGTGAAACATGTGATAACCCATGCGTGAGAAAAGATTACTTCTGGTTTGCATGCAAGCAAATACACTATATATAGTGCGCTACTTGTAATCTGGCCCATAACCTCTGCAACCTATATAACCTTTCAACCAATATTCTTTTGTGTATCTCCTCCTAGAACTATACTACTTAGCTCTTCCTATACAATCTTCCTATAGGCCCTACTATTACTCCTAATACAACTTGCCCTATTTATCCTAATAAAGCACCCTTCTCCCGTACTGTCTATTTAACTTCTTGGTACACTGAAAGTGTGCTATAATTCTGCAACAGAACACTGCTCTTCTTAAAATAGCTCAGACAACATTTCATCATTGAGCCTTTGATTTGAGAGTAGGGCGGGGACTAGAATTCTTAGAATTAGATGGACTGAATACCTTTCCAGGGTAGGGACATTTTACTTGGCCTATGTCCAAAAGCATAAATTGTACAGACAGGTAAATGCAAGTAAAGATAGTGCTACAGCAATATAGGATTAGATGTAACATTTAAATGACTTAAACTGTGATATGACTATAACACCCTTAATAATTAGTTTATATTTGGACTGAAATGTATTCCATATTTCCAGAGGTTCTGTAGTCTATTAAATCTGTCGTTTTTATTAAAAGGACTTTGAGCACTAAAAACAGTCTGGGCTAGATTACAAGTGGAGCGCCAAATTATTGCATGCTCAGAAACAGAATCGGCTAGATTTAGAGTTTTGTCGGTAACGACCCGCGTAGCTAACGCTGTTTTTTTCCCCCCGCACCTTTTAAATACCACTGGTATTTAGAGTTCACAGAAGGGCTGCGTTAGGCTCCAAAAAGGGAGCGTATAGCATATTTACCGCCACTTCAACTCTCAATACCAGCGGTGCTTACGGACGCGGCCAGCTTCAAAAACGTGCTCGTGCACGATTTCCCCATAGGAAACAATGGGGCCGTTTGAGCTGAAAAAAAAGCAGCGTTCAGATCCTAACGCAGCCCCATTGTTTCCTATGGGGAAACACTTTCTAAGTCTACACCTAACACCCTGACATGAACCCCGTGTCTAAGCACCCCTAACCTTACACTTATTAACCCCTAATCTGCTGCCCCCGCTATCGCTGCCCCCTGCATATTTTTTTTAACCCCTAATCTGCCGCTCCGTACACCGCCGCCACCTACGTTATCCCTATGTACCCCTAATCTGCTGCCCCTAACACCGCCGACCCCTATATTATATTTATTAACCCCTAATCTGCCACCCCCAACGTCGCCGCCACCTACCTACACTTATTAACCCCTAATCTGCCGACCGGACCTCACCGCTACTATAATAAAGTTATTAACCCCTAATCCGCCTCACTCCCGCCTCAATAACCCTATAATAAATAGTATTAACCCCTAATCTGCCCTCCCTAACATCGCCGACACCTAACTTCAAGTATTAACCCCTAATCTGCCGACCGGTCCTCACCGCTACTCTAATAAATTTATTAACCCCTAAAGCTATGTCTAACCCAAACACCCCCCTAAGTTAAATATAATTTTTATCTAACGAAATAAAATAAATCTTATTAAATAAATTAATCCTATTTAAAGCTAAATACTTACCTGTAAAATAAACCCTAATATAGCTACAATATAAATAATAATTATATTGTAGCTATTTTAGGATTAATATTTATTTTACAGGCAACTTTGTATTTATTTTAACCAGGTACAATAGCTATTAAATAGTTAATAACTATTTAATAGCTACCTAGTTAAAATAAATTACAAAATTACCTGTAAAATAAATCCTAACCTAAACACTACACTATCAATAAATTAATTAAATAAAATACCTACAATTATCTACAATTAAACCTAACACTACACTATCAATAAATAAATTAAATACAAATACCTAAAAATAAATACAAATAAATACACTAACTAAAGTACCAAAAATAAAAAAAGAACTGTTACAAAAAATAAAAAAATAATTTACAAACATTAGAAAAAGATTACAACAATTTTAAGCTAATTACACCTACTCTAAGCCCCCTAATAAAATAACAAAGCCCCCCAAAATAAAAAAATTCCCTACCCTATTCTAAAATAAAAATAGAAAAGCTCTTTTACCTTACCAGCCCTTAAAAGGGCCTTTTGCGGTGCATGCCCCAAAGAATTCTGCTCTTTTGCCTGAAAAAAAAACATACAATACCCCCCCCCCAACATTACAACCCACCACCCACATACCCCTAATCTAACCCAAACCCCCTTTAAATAAACCTAACTCTAAGCCCCTGAGGATCTTCCTACCTTATCTTCACCACGCCGGGTATCACCGATCGGTCCAGAAGAGCCTCCGAAGTCTTCATCCAAGCCCAAGCGGGGGCTGAAGAGATCCATCATCGGGCTGAAGAGGTCCATCATCAGGCTGAAGAGTTCCATCATCGGGCTGAAGTCTTGATCCAAGCGGCGGCTGAAGAGGTCCATCATCGGGCAGAAGTCTTCATCCTATCCGGGCAGAAGAGGACATCCGGACTGGTAGACATCTTCATCCAAGCCGCATCTTCTATCTTCATCCATCCGGAGCGGAGCGGAGCCATCTTCTTCCAGCCGACGCGGATCCATCCTCTTCTACTGACGCCTACTCGCCAAATGACGGTTCCTTTAAATGACGTCATCCAAGATGGCGTCCCTCGAATTCCAATTGGCTGATAGGATTCTATCAGCCAATCGGAATTAAGGTAGGAAAATTCTGATTGGCTGATGGAATCAGCCAATCGGATTGAACTTGAATCTGATTGGCTGATTCCATCAGCCAATCAGAATTTTCCAACCTTAATTCCGATTGGCTGATAGAATCCTATCATCCAATCGGAATTCGAGGGACGCCATCTTGGATGACGTCATTAAAAGGAACTGTCATTCGGCGAGTAGGCGTCGGTAGAAGAGGATGGATCCGCGTCAGCTGGAAGAAGATGGCTCCGCTCCGGATGGATGAAGATAGAAGATGCGGCTTGGATGAAGATGTCTACCAGTCCGGATTAGGGGTATGTGGGTGGTGGGTTGTAATGTTGGGGGGGGGTATTGTATGGTTTTTTTTTCAGGCAAAAGAGCAGAATTCTTTGGGGCATGCCCCGCAAAAGGCCCTTTTAAGGGCTGGTAAGGTAAAAGAGCTTTTCTATTTTTATTTTAGAAAAGGGTAGGGATTTTTTTTATTTTGGGGGGCTTTGTTATTTTATTAGGGGGCTTAGAGTAGGTGTAATTAGCATAAAATTGTTGTAATCTTTTTCTAATGTTTGTAAATTATTTTTTTATTTTTTGTAACTTAGTTCTTTTTATTTTTTGTACTTTAGTTACTTTATTTAATTGTATTTATTTGTAGGTATTTTATGTAATTAATTTATTGATAGTGTAGTGTTAGGTTTAATTGTAGATAATTGTAGGTATTTTATTTAATTAATTTATTGATAGTGTAGTGTTAGGTTTAATTGTAACTTATGTTAGGATTTATTTTACAGGTAATTTTGTAATTATTTTAACTAGGTAGCTATTAAATAGTTATTAACTATTTAATAGCTATTGTACCTGGTTAAAATAAATACAAAGTTACCTGTAAAATAAATATTAATCCTAAAATAGCTACAATATAATTATAATTTATATTGTAGCTATATTAGGGTTTATTTTACAGGTAAGTATTTAGCTTTAAATAGGAATAATTTTTTTAATAAGATTTATTTTATTTTGTTAGATTTAAATTATATTTAACTTAGGGGGGTGTTAGGGTTAGACATAGCTTTAGGGGTTAATAAATTTATTAGAGTAGCGGTGAGGTCCGGTCGGCAGATTAGGGGTTAATACTTGAAGTTAGGTGTCGGTGATGTTAGGGAGGGCAGATTAGGGGTTAATACTATTTATTATAGGGTTATGGAGGCGGGAGTGAGGCGGATTAGGGGTTAATAACTTTATTATAGTAGCGGTGAGGTCCGGTCGGCAGATTAGGGGTTAATAATTGTAGGTAGGTAGTGGTGACGTTGGGGGGGGCAGATTAGGGGTTAATAAATATAATATGGGGTCGGCGGTGTTAGGGGCAGCAGATTAGGGGTACATAGGGATAACGTAGGTTGCGGCGGTGTGCGGTCGGCAGATTAGGGGTGAAAATTTTTTATTAGAGTGACGGCGATGTGGGGGGGCCTCGGTTTAGGGGTACATAGGTAGTTTATGGGTGTTATTGTACTTTAGAGCACAGTAGTTAAGAGCTTTATGAACCGGCGTTAGCCCAGAAAGCTCTTAACTCCTGGCTTTTTGCTGCGGCTGGAGTTTTGTCGTTAGATTTCTAACGCTCACTTCAGCCAAGACTCTAAATACCAGCGTTAGAAAGATCCCATTGAAAAGATAGGATACGCAAATGGCGTAGGGGGATCTGCGGTATGGAAAAGTCGCGGCTGCAAAGTGAGCGTTAGACCCTTTCCTGACTGACTCTAAATACCAGCGGGCGGCCAAAACCAGCGTTAGGAGCCCCTAACGCTGGTTTTGATGGCTAACGCCAAACTCTAAATCTAGGCGAGTGTTTCCCTGTTTGCGGGCGCGCAATAAATAACCAGCCATTACAAGTGGCTGGCTATTGCTACCACAAGCTCGCGGTAGCATTTAGCGCTCAGAAAATTAACCAGAGATTAGATCTCTGGTTAATTTTCTAAAAGTGCCCCAAATGCCCTCAAAATAGAGGACATTATAGTTTTTTATTAAGAAAAAAAAAAGTAGCATTTTTTTTAAATAAAAAACCCCAACTGTACTAGGCAGTTTTGGGGTTTTAAAGTTGGCGGGTGTGGGGTGTTAGAAAAACAATGACATTGAAAAGTGCCTTTACATTGCGGTCTAGGGAATTTGTGAGTTCCCTGTAAATATATATGTAACACATCAATATATATGTATATAAGCATACTGTATATATTTCTAAATGCTTCAAATGCTGCACTATTTACCCCCTTCGCTGCGCTTAGGTTCTGATGCTGTTTCTCATTGGAGCTTATGAAAAAGCGCTCTTAACTTGAATGGATATATACAGGTAAAGATATATATATATACATATTTTATTTACAGTAAAAAAACAGTAAAACATAATAAAACACATTAATATATATATATATATATATATATATATATATATATATATATATATATATATATATATATATATATATATATATATATACAGTATATATAGACAACAAAGCTCCCAGTACTTTTGTAAACATTTTAAAGGGACAGTTTACACCAGAATTTTTATTGTTTTAAAAGATAGATAATCCCTTTATTACCCATTTCCCAGTTTTGCATAACCAACACAGTTATAATAATATACTTTTAACCTCTGTGATTATCTTGTATCTAAGCCTCTGCAAACTGCCCCTTTTTTCAGTTCTTTTGACAGACTTGCAGTCTAGCCAATCAGTGCCTGCTCCCAGATTACTTCACGTGCACGAGCACAGTGTTATCTATATGAAATATGTGAACTAACACCCTCTAGTGGTGAAAAACTGTTAAAATGCAATCTGAAAGAGGTGGGCCTCAAGGTCTAAGAAATTAGCATATGAAGCTCCTAGGTTAAGCTTTCAACTAAGAATACCAAAAGAACAAAGCAAAATTGGTGATAAAAGTAAATTGGAAAATTGTTTAAAATGACATGCTCTATCTGAATCATGAAAGTTTATTTTGGCCTAGACTATCCCTTTAAGAGCGGTAGCAAGACTAAAAGGAAGGGCCATGAACTGATAATGTTTGTCTAGAAAAGCAAATCTCAGGAATTTGGCATAATCCCTGTGAATAGGGATATGCATATAAGCATATTTTAAAGGGACAGTCTACTCCAAAATGTTATTGTTTAAAAAGATAGCTAATCCCTTTATTACCCATTCCCCAGTTTTGCACAGCAAACATGGTTTTATAAACCCTTTGAGTGCTAAGCACTTTTCCACCTGGGTGCTAAGCTGTTTTAAGGTTTTTTAAAATATTTTTTTTAAATATTTTTTTTTCAACTTTTTTTTCTTTCTCAGATCCCCAACACTTATACTGTTAGAAAGGTTAGGCGATTAACTTTCCAATGGTGGGTCTTGGGGGTCTGTAGCTGCTTAGATGCCTGAGATACAGGCTTCTAAGCAGCATGTCCCCTGCTCCTATAATTAACTATCTGCTAGATTACGAGTTTTGCGTTATGAGTGAAAAAGCATCATTATGCTTCATAACGCTGCTTTTTCCCTAAAGCCACTATTACAAGTCTTGTAGGTATAGGTGTACCGCACGCCTTTTTGGCCGTCACACAACGTCAGTACGGCACTTTTAAAAAATCCTTTTTCAATGGGACTTCCATAGCGCCAGTATTACGAGTTTGCCTGGGAGGCCAAAAAGTGAGCAGTACACCCTATAACCAGAAGATTTATACCACCATCTAAAGTAAGTAGTTATGAGTTTTACGTTACAAAGCTGCACCATGGAACTCATAACTAAAGTGTTAAAAAGTACACTAACGGGGGGCGGAGCAAGCCAGGCAACTGAACGGTCGCACACTAAGAGAGCTCTGCTCAAACTTCATTTTTATCTCATAATCAGACCGTACAGCTTTGCCCAAGACTATCCTAAATCATAAGTGAAGACCGATAGACCCATACTGAGAGATTCAAAGAGACAGATTGGACCTGAAGGGATAAATCGGGACATTTTCCCACTACCCACAGCAAACACACTAGCGGTGAACTAAGCGGCCATACTGTAAGACACGTGGACTTTGTGAGGAAGATTACTAAGAGCATACTAGTGCCTTCCAGTCTATCTACAGAGAAACAGCGCCAGACAGTCTTATCCTCACGCAATATCATGGATCCCACAATGACAACTTCTGAATTAGTGAGTTCTACCGGGCATAGCCCTATTCTGCTAGACTCTATAACGCGCTGGGAGTGCAGCACACTTCTCTCACTGGATTCTAATTATCGCGGCCTCAAGCAGCTCTTCCAGGAGCTTGTCGCTACTCTGCAAGCGGAGATGAATGGCCAAGATGCGGATCCCCCTGCACCATCTAATTCCTACTGTGTCCCTGATGTCAGCGCTATTACACCAACAGATGAGCTGCACGACTTGAAAAGCAATTCCTGCCGGGGAACCGCAACACTTGCTGGGACTCCTGAGATCACCACTCATTTACTTCGGGAACCTTCAAAGACTTTGCCGCTATTGACCCAAGCTCAGAACATGTCATCTCCTAGCGAAGAAAAAGCAACTGACCTCTTGGATTCTTCACATGCAGCTCCCGGCTCTCTCAAGGGAACGTTGTCAGCCCAGATAGACACTTCACAGAGCGTCTCTTCACCTTACATTACCAAAGGCAATCCTACCTTTTACTCATTACGGAACACCCATAAGGAAGGCCTGTTATCGTCTGAGGCTTGTTTAATGCCGGTGCAGTGGCGATATCATCTAGGCCTCCTGCCAGTCGCATACTGCATGAGATCCTTTATAGCCCCAGGAAGCGGGAAGCGATTATTTGCCTCAGAGGCGAGAATCCTTGGAGCCACATTCACTACGTTCTACTACAGGCTGGGCATTGGGTAAAATACTCTATAACACCCCATCCCTTAAAAGCAGATCTAAGACTGTGACTGTGAATTTTTGTTTGCAGGCGCAGATGGTTCCTGTATTAACTCTAGCTGCTCTGATTTAAAAAAAAACAAAAAAAAAAAAACAAAACCTAGTTTTATACAGCTGGATGACTTTGTTATTTCACTTACAAGTTCTTAGTTAATGGCTTATTCTGCCACGCAAATGTTTGTTATACTTTATATCCACACAATAATATATATAGCTATATGGATTTATTATTTAACTGCTGAGTATCAACATATAAGAAGGCATCTAGAGGTAGCCGTTTCATATTTAGCTTCTGACATATATCTCATATCATAATGGAGGAGAAACATATTTAAAGAGACATTAGACAGAAAGTTTTCCCTTTCAACTAACTATACATGCTTACTAGCTACCCATTCTGACAGGCTGATTGACCAAAGTATTATAAATAACCCCTCTTGGGCCAAGACCACATATAAGAGCTGAGCTTAATTATTTATACAATGCAGAATATTACATGTACTAGTGTTTGAGAATTAGTGTGCCTGTAATGTTAATATGAAAGGCCTCCTACTTGAGACACAGGCTACTATTACTAATCATGTTGATTGGAGGCTTTCCATAATACTTCTGCATCTAAAACACATCTCTCTACTAATATTGTTATATATTATGGCTATACCTATACTAGACATGTTATTGTATTTTTCAATTAATACGCGGATAGCTATATATTGTCTGTTTTTATTTTAGGCTGATCTTTATAATACTATCATCCAGGTTCCTATATCATTCTTTAACTATATATATAATATAGGTTGCAACTTGCCATGTCCTCTGCAACAATAGTGGTCGCATCTTCTCTTAGCTCCTAACATCAGAATACGTATAGAAAATGTAACTCTGTCATAATCCCATTTATACCCTCCAGACTCCCACTATTATAGCTCAATCCTAGCTGAAATATTGACCCAGGAGGAACATCAATAAGCTAACATTCTCTCCTACATAATCCCCACACCACTTTACTTCTGTATACACTATTGGCCTTTCACTTGACTAAACATCTCCCCCAGACAACTCACAGTATGCATTGGTATATTTTTTCCATAAGTAACCCCCCTAGGAAGCTATTCCATAGACTTCACACTCAGATATACATAGAATTCCAACAGCCCTCCTAGAATTATATACCCATAGTCTCCGCCCCCTCCCCTTCTCCCCCTTTTAAAGCGGCTCTGGTCCGCTGTACGCTCCTTCCCCTAATTAAAATCATCACACTGACCCCCATGTTCAAATCCTTAGAATACATATATCATTATTTGACTCCCATTGTAACTGAGGGACCATTTTCAATGCATATTAATACAAAGAATATAAAAGAGGTTCCATATTTGATTGTCCCTACTATACATCTCTTTCTTACATAAGCCCATTCTATCACTCTCAACCCACATAGTTCACATCGCTAGATGTTGGTCTAGCCGCTAAAGCTGGTTAAAACTTCTTATGCTCACATACCTAGATGTGATAACACTTATTACTCCAATACCGCAACTTTAGGGCTCTTGCTTTAAACTCATCTTCTATAGGAGAGTAATGAAAATGTACTTCTTATATCTGATGTCATGTGGACACACCCTTTGTTTTATTGTATTTGCACATTACCTCAATAAAAAAAATATATTAAAAAAAAAAAAAAAAGTACACTAACACCCATAAACTACCTATTAACCCCTAAACTGAGGCCCTCCCGCATCACAAACACTTATAATAAAGTTATTAACCCCATAATCTGCCACTCCCAACATCGCCGCCACTAAAAAAAATTATTAACTCCTATTCCGCCACTCCCCGACATCGTTGCCACTATAATAAACCTATTAACCCCTAAACCGCCGCCCTCCCGCATTGCTAACACTATTTAAATAATATTAACCCCTAATCTGCCGTCCGCCCACACCGCCGCTATAATAAACCTATTAACATCTAAACCGCAAGCCCCCCACAACGAAATATACTAAAATAAATTATTAACCCCTAAACCTCTGACCTCCCACATCACTAACTCTACATAAAAAATTATTAACTCCTATTTCGCCACTCCCCGACATCATCGCCACTATAATAAACCTATTAACCCCTAAACTGCCACCCTCCCACATTGCAAACAATATTTAAAGATTATTAACCCCTAATCTGCCGTCCGCCCACACCGCCATTATAATAAACCTATTAACATCTAAACCGCAAGCCCCCCACAACGAAATATACTAAAATAAATGATTAACCCCTAAACCTCTGACCTCCCACATCACTAACTCTACATAAATATATTAACCCCTAATCCTAACCCTAACGTAACCCTAACCCTAAGTATAACCCTAACCCTAACGTAACCCTAACCCTAACACCCCCTAACAAATATAATTAAAATAAATCTAAATAAACCTATTTAAAACTAAATACATACCTGTAAAAAAAAAACTAAGCTAGCTACAAAATAACTAATAGTTATATTGTAGCTATCTTAGGTTTTATTTTTATTTCACAGCTAAGTTTGTATTTATTTTAACTAGGTAGACTAGTTAGTAAATAGTTATAAACTATTTAATAACTACCTAGCTAAAATAAATAACAAGTTACCTGTAAAATAAAACCTAACCTGCCTTACACTAAAAACTAACATTACAATAAAATAAATTTAATTATTAAAATACAATTTTCTAAATTGCAAAAAAATAAAAATCCACATTATCAAAAATAAAAACAAATTACTCCTAATTCAATAGCCCTATCAAAATAATAAAGCCCCCCTAAAAAAAAAAAACCTAGCCTACACTAAACTGCCAATGGCCCTTAACAAATCAGCTCTTTTACCTGAAGAAAAAAAAAATACAAACACCCCCAACAGTAAAACCCACCACCCAACCAATCAACCAACCCCAAATAAAAACTGAACATGAAAAGGGCATTTGGATGGGCATTTAGCTCTTTTACATTGCCCAAACTCTAAGCTAAAAAAAAACAAACACCCAAAAAACCCTTAAAAAAACCTAACACTAACCCCGGACGATCCACTTACAGTTATTGAAGTCCGGACATCCATCCTCCTCCAGTCGGCGAAATCCTCATCCAAGCGAGAAGAAGTCTTCATCCAGACGGCATCTTCTATCTTCAAGACATCCGGCGCGGAGCATCCTCTTCTTAGGGTCGTCACTGGAAAATTAAGGTTCCCTTTAAGTGACGTCATCCAAGATGGCGTCCCTTACATTCCTATTGGCTGAAAGATTTCTATCAGCCAATAGGAATTAAAGGGGAAAAAATCCTATTGGCGGTTGCAATCAGCCAATAGGATTAAGCTTTCATCCTATTGGCTGATCCAATCATAGGATTTTTTCCCCTTTAATTCCTATTGGCTGATAGGAATGTAAGGGACGCCATCTTGGATGACGTCACTTAAAGGGAACCTTCATTTTCCAGCGACGACCGTAAAAAGAGGATGCTCCGCGCCGGATGAATGAAGATAGAAGATGCCGTCTGGATGAAGACTTCTTTCTGCTTGGATGAGGACTTCGCCGGCTGGAGGCGGATGGATGTCCGGTCTTCGATAACTGTAAGTTGATCGTCGGGAGGTTAGTGTTAGGTTTTTTAAGGGTTTTTTGGGTGTTTTTTTTTTAGCTTAGGGTTTGGGCAATGTAAAAGAGCTAAATGCCCTCTTAAGGGCAATTCCCATCCAAATGCCCTTTTCAGGGCAATGGTTAGCTTAGGTTTATTTAGATAAGTTTTTTTGGGGGGTTTGGTTGGGTGGGTGGTGGGTTTTACTGTTGGGGGTGTTTGTATTTTTTTTACAGGTAAAAGAGCTGATTTCTTTGGGGCAATGCCCCGCAAAAGGTCCTTTTAAGGGTCATTGGCAGTTTAGTGTAGGCTAGGTTTTTTTTTTTATTTTGGGGGCTTTTTGATTTTGAAAGGGCTATTAGATTAGGAGTAATTCATTTTTATTTTTGATAATGTGTTTTTTTATTTTTTGTAATTTAGTGTTTATTTTTTTTGTAAGTTAGAAAATTGTATTTTGATAATTTAATGTATTTTATTTTATTGTAATGTTAGTCTTTAGTGTAAGGCAGGTTAGGTTTTATTTTACAGGTAAGTTAGTATTTATTTTAACTAGGTAGTTAGTAAATAGTTAATAACTATTTACTAACTAGTGTACCTAGTTAAAGGGACATGAAACCCAATTTTTCTTTCATGATTTAGAAAGAACATGTAATTTTAATCAACTTTGTAATTTACTTCTATTAGCTAATTTGCTTCATTCTCTTGATATCCTTTGCTGAAAAGCATATCTAGATAGACTTAGTAGCTGCTGACTGGTGGCTGCACATAGATGCCTCGTGTGATTGGCTCCCCCATGTGCATCACTGTTTCTTCAACAAAGGATATCTAATGAATGAAGCAAATTAGCTAAAGTAAATTGGAAAGTTCTTTAAAATGTCATTCTCTACCTGAATCATGACAGACAAAATTTGGGTTAAGTGTCCCTTTAAAATAAATACAAACTTAGCTGTGAAATAAAAATAAAACCTAAGATGGCTACAATATAACTATTAGTTATATTGTAGCTAGCTTAGGTTTTATTTTACAGGTAAGTATTTAGTTTTAAATAGGAATTATTTAGGTAATAATTGTAACTTTAATTTAGCTTTATTTTAATTATATTTAAGTTAGGGGGTGTTAGGGTTAGATTTAGGCTTAGGGTTACGTTAGGGATATGCTTAGGGTTAGGGTTAGGTTTAGGGGTTAATATATTTATTTAGTGTTAGTGATGTTGGAGACCAGAGGTTTAGGGGTTAATAACTTTAGTATAGTGGCGGCGACATTGGGGGCGGCAGATTAGGGGTTAATAACTGTAATGTAGGTGGCGGCGATGTTAAGGGCGGCAGATAAGGGGTTAATAGCTGTATGTAAAGTGGTGGCGATATCGGGAGCGGCAGATTAGGGGTTAATAACTGTAAGTAGGTGGCGGCGATATTAGGAGCGGCAGATTAGGGGTTAATAACTGTATGTAGGTGGCAGCGATGTTGGGGGCGGCAGATTAGGGGTGTTTAGACGTGGTTTTTATGTTAGGGTGTTAGGTTTAAACATAAATTTTTCTTTCCCCATAGACATCAATGGGGCTGCGTTACGGAGCTTTTGTTTCCGCGATCGCAGGTGTTAGGCTTCTTTTTTGCCGGCTCTCCCCATTGATGTCTATGGGGAAATCATGCACGAGCACGTCAAAGCTGCGCTTGTATTTGGATGCGATATGGACCTCAACGCCACCATAACGCCCGCAGAAGCCTGCTTTTTGTAAACCTGTAATAGCAGCGCTATAGGGAGGTGAAATAATGCCGCTTTTGTGGCGGTCCTTAATTTCCCTATAGCGCTGAAAACTCGTAATCTAGATGATTGTTAATTTTAAATAAAGTTGCACGGTGACGTCATCACGTCATTGCACGTGACGTTGCCACGCATAACGTGAAGCCCCAGCGATGCCTGTCACTATACAGGCCCGATCGCCAGGGTAGGAGTGGGTGGGAGCCCCCAGATCTCCCTCAAGGTGGGAGAGTGCTAGCGACGGCTCTGAGCCGTCATTAGCAGCAAAGTGGGAAACTCTGTGACGGCTCAGAGCCGTTGTTAGCACTCAAGGGGTTAATATACTTTTTACCTCTGTGATTACCTTGTATCTAAGCCTCCTCTGACAGCCCCTGATTACATGACTATTTATTATCTATTGACTTGCATTTTAGCCAATTACTCATAAATAACTCCACTGGCAAGAGCACAATGTTATCTTTATGGCCCACATGAACTAGCAGTCTCCTGTTATGAAAAGCAAATACAAAAGCATGTTATAAGAGGCTGTCTGCAGGGGCTTAGAACAGGCAGAAATGTAGAGGTTTACATGTTATAAAGTATATTACTATAACAATGTTGGTCATGCAAAGCTGGGGAATGGGTAAAGGCATCAACTATGTTTTTAAACAACAACAATTTTTGTGTTGACTGTCCCTTTAAGTCTATGGTAGACATAAACTGACCATCCTGCTCTAAAGGAAGTAAATTGTGAATTGTCTTCGTACCCTCTTTCTTTGGTACTGTAAAGAGATTTAAATAAAACCTCTGGTTTAATTCTGGAATTGGAACTGGAGCAATCACTTCCATTAATTTTAAATCTCTCACACAAGCCAAGAATGCTTGGGCTTTTAATGGCATCTGAAACAGAAAGAATCTTCCCTGAGGAGGCTTTTAAACAAAAAGCTTATTTAATACCCCCGGGAATTTTTTGTCCATGGATCCTGAACACGGACCCTCTTGGTCGTCTCGCCTACATAAAATCTAGAACATGGACACTTTAAAATGTAAATTACATATTCTGTGTTGCATGTAAAATAGCCTGATATTGAGTATTTTCTACCAGTGCGAGGTGAAACAAATACTCAATATCAGGCTATTTTACATGCAACACAGAATATGTAATCTACATTTTAAAGTGCCCATGTTCCAGATTATATGTAGGTGAGACGACCAGGAGGGTCCGTGATCGGATCACGGAACACAAATCCATTATTAGGATCCATAGTTCTAATTCCCCTGTAGCATGCCATTTTAATAAAGCTGGACACACTGTGAGCCAATTGAGGTATCAGATTATAGAATATATATCTGTGGATAGACGAGGGGGTGATAGTGAGAGGAGATTAAAACAGATGGAAGCTTTTTGGATTTACCAGTTAGAATGAATAAAGAATGTGATCTCTCTGTATTTCTGTGACTGTTTTTTATGTATTTTTATGAATATACCGTTGTAATTGTGGTGGTAGTGTCACTTTAAGGGGTTTGCTCTGAATGATAATTATCTGTATGATGTCATTATGGAAGGAGTCCTACATAGAACAAAAAGGGGAGGCGCCGCTGCTGGCTGCCACATTTTCCTCAGGCTCTTGACCTCTTCCGGATTTATCTTAATTTTAACCTTCTTACATTCAAAATTCATAATAATTATTTCAAGGACCAATACCGACTCCACATAACGCACAACTAGACTCATAAAAATTGAACGGATGACATTACTAAAGTGAGATACTCAACGGATGGAAATATACTCCCACCGGACCATCTTACTACCAGAAAGAGATACCTTCAGCTGAACACCACAAACAAGGTACACTTAACGTAAAAAAAAAATCTCACACCTCACTCTGGCCTGAATACTATAGAGCAGGGCAATGTAACCAGCCCCCACTGCTAACATTCCTACAAATACTAGAAGCTATTTTAACCCCTTCACTGCAGAGGGAATAACCACCTATACGCCCTCACATCTGCACTCCTTAAGAACCCAAAAGCGGTCGCAGCACTCAGTCCCTCACTAGTGGCTACCCTAAAATCACTCAGCATTTTCAAAGGGACTGACAGGGGCTGTCATGGAGGAAAATCAAAATTTAAAGTTCTATATCCTGACACTATCACAGCTGCCCCACCACCCTGTCCACCCACAAGCCCAATTGAAGTGATCCAACCTAAAAGCCACAAAAACCGCACTATCAAATCAAGAAAATCTCTTTGTGTGATCCCTATTAGAAGACACGCTGTCTCCAAAGTACAGAGCAAAAACTCTGAATCCCAAGACTGTCCTATCAGAGCAATCCTATGCAATGCCAGATCAATAAAGAACAAAACAGCTATTATTTCCGACCTTATTGAAACATGCAAATTAGCATGTATCACAGAATCATGGTTAGATGAAAATGCAGGGCCTATTCTAGAGGCAGCTATTCCAGACAATTACACAGTGTTCCACCGCTCGAGACAAGATCGCAAGGGAGGCGGAGTTATGATCTGTGCAAAATCATCCTTAAATGCTAGACCAATATCAGTCCACAAAACCCAATCTTTTGAATGTGTAGCTGCCAGCCTCTCAATAGAGAGAGGATTCCGAATACTGCTAATATACAGACCCCCAGGAGATGGGAAGAGATTTCTTCAGGAACTCCCAGACCTTTTGGCTGGCTTAATCCTTGAACACCCCAGATGGCTTATATTAGGAGACTTCAACACTTGGATCGACAACACCCTATCCCTGCTTGGGCAGGATCTCCTCAGCTTGATGAGTACACTCGGCTTTACACAAATCGTCACCACTCCCACCCACAGAAAAGGTCATACACTTGATCTAGTGTTTCAGTCTGGACTAGAAGTGTCACCGGTAACTGTAAACCCAGTTACCTGGTCAGACCACCACTTCATTCACTTCTCCATTCGAAGACCCCAGCTCCTTAGTCCGACTCTACAACAAAACCATGAGAGACACCCTAGAAAGCATTGCACCATCTCGCATACGCACTGTCCAAACCCACAACAATGCACCGTGGTTTGATAGCTCCATCAGAGAAATGAAAAGAACAGGACGTAAGCTCGAGAGAAAGTGGCGCAGAACACATGATCCAGAGGATAAAGCCGCTCTTACCAAACATCTAAATAAATATCAATCCAAGATAACTCAGAAAGAATCTTCATTTTTATCACGCGAAATTGCACTCTCCCACAATAGACCCAGGCAACTGTTTCGCACAGTAGAAAGGCTCTGCAAACCAGCATGCATGCTTAGCCCTACCAACTTTTCTCAGGATAAATGTGAAGCATTTGCAAACTTCTTCAGAGACAAGATTTCCTCAATCCGAACCGCTATCACAGCAGGCCAAACAGTTATACACTAGAACCACTACAATGGAATGCCAGATTGTCCCAGTTTATGGGCCACTTTTACAAATGTGGATATAAAAGGAGTTAAAAACACCATACAAAAGTTGCACCCTACTACGTGTGACTCAGCTCATATCTGGATGCATTGAAACACTCGCCCCAGTCCTCACAAAAATAGTGCAGTGTTTACTAAAAACAGGAGACTTCCCAGATCCTCTAAAAGAAGCTGTGGTAAAACCACTCCTAAAGAAACCTTTATTAGACCCAGACTGCATGACTAATTACAGACCAGTATCCAACCTCCCATTTCTGGGGAAAGTAATTGAAAAAGTAGTGGCAACTCAACTGGAAGCCCATCTATCACGCCTAAACATATTCAATCCTTTCCAGTCAGGCTTTAGATGCCGCCACAGCTCTGAAACAGCGCTAGTCCGAGTGCTACATGATCTCCTCATGGCAAGAGACAAAGGTGATTATTCCATTCTAATCCTCCTGGATCTCTCAGCTGCATTTGACACCATTGACCATAGAATTCTAATAGAGCGCTTGCAGCACATCTGTGGTCTAGGAGGCACAGTCCTTAACTGGTTTAAATCTTTCCTCGCTGGTAGATCACAGAGAGTAATATCAGGATCAAGCTCATCAGCACCAACAGAACTGGTCTGCGGAGTTCCACAAGGATCTATCCTGTTTCCCATGCTATTCGCAATTTACTTACTACCACTGAGGGACATCATTAACTGACATGGCCTAAGGTATCATTGTTACGCTAATGACACACAACTCTACTTCTCCTTTGCTCCAGATACTACAGACCCAGCATGCCGCATAAACAATTGCTTAACAGACCTCATAGAATGGATGAATGGTAGCTGTCTCAAAGTGAACCTGGACAAAACAGAGTTACTCTTGGTGAGGAGACCCCGGGCATCAAAAATATCCCACGATCACCCAACTGGCCTGGAGCTTGGAGGCTCTAAACTCGTTAGTTCAGCAAAGGTACGGAACCTTGGAGTGCTGATTGACGCTGGACTATCTTTTAAACAGCAGATTTCCTCCGTAATAAAATCTGCCTACTTTCATCTGAAAAACATAGCCAGGATACAACACTTAATTCCCCCGGATGATATGCCAACATTAATCCATGCATTTGTATCCTCTAGGCTAGATTACTGCAATGCACTTTACTTGGGCCTCCCAAAAAAAGAACTCCATCGCCTTCAGACAGTACAAAACGCAGCAGCCAGACTATTGACCAATCAAACTCGCTCCTGCCACATAACACCTGTTCTCCACTCCCTGCATTGGCTTCCAATTAAATGGCGAACATATTTTAAAATAGGCCTGCTGACCTTCAAAGCCTTAATCAACCAAGTACCTGAAAGAGCTCCTGACACCCTACATCCCATCCCGTTCACTTAGGTCAGCCAACACATCCCTCCGCTCAGTGCCAAGAATAAGGACAAACTCAGGCTCCAGAGCATTCTGCCACGCTGCCCCTACTTTCTGGAACTCTTTACCGTGCGCAATCAGAGAGGCACAGTCCTTACAAACTTTTAAAAAAAAAGCTAAAGACCCACCTCTTCCATCAGGCATTCAGTCCACTTATCTGACCTTCAGAAACTCCTAACTTTTATGTCTTATGTTGGTATATTTGTAAAGTGCTTTGAGTCTCACAGGGAGAAAAGCGCTATATAAATCGCAAATTATTATTATTATTATTATTAAAGGGACACTCAAGTCAAAATTAAACTTTCATTATTCAGATAGAGCATGCAATTTTAAACAACTTTACAATCTACTTCCATTAAAAAAGTGCAGTCTTTTTATATTTAAACTTTTTGAGTCACCAGCTCCTACTGAGCATGTGCAAGAATTCACAGAATAAGTGTAGATGCATTTGTGATTGGCTGTCACATGGTACGTGTATGCATTTGTGATTGGCTGATGGCTGTCACTTGGTACAGGGGAAGTGGAAATAGACATAAATTGTCAGAAAAAAAATCTACTATTCATTTGAAGTTCAGACTAAGGGGCCTAGTTATCAAGCCGTCAACCTCAAATACGCTGGAATTCCGCAGCGTATTTGTGGCGCGGCTGATTCGCCTTAGTTATCAAAGGCTCGAGACCGGCAAAAGTAGAATTTTGTGACGTAAACTTCGATCCGCCGGACTCAGTCCGACACAGATCGATTCTTACGTCACTCCAGATGTTCCGCACACAAGTGCGGCACAATCTCACTACTTTTGCTAGTTATCAAAAAACTAGCAGGTACGCTCGGCACTTTTACGGCCCAGCGTACCTGGTTTTCAAAGCGCCAGCCTGGAGGCGGCGGATCCCATAGGAATCAATGGGAGTCTGACCATAGCGAAAGTACAAGTTCGCTGCTGACAGACATCCCATTAATTCCTATGGGAGATGTCTACACCTAACACCCTAACATGTACCCCGAGTCTAAACACCGCTAATCTGACCCCCCCTACACCGCCGCAACTAAATAAAGTTATTACCCCCTAAACCGCCGCTCCCGGAGCCCACCGCAAGCTACTCTATACATATTAACCCCTAAACCGCCGCTCCCGGAGCCCACCGCAACTATAATAAATGTATTAACCCCTAAACCGCCGCTCCCTGAACCCGCCGCAACCTATATTAAATGTATTAACCCCTATCCTGCCCCCCTACACCGTCGCCACCTATAATAAATTTATTAACCCCTAATCTGCCCCCCTACACCGTCGCCACCTATAATAAATTTATTAACCCCTAATCTGCCCCCCTACACCGTCGCCACCTATAATAAATTTATTAACCCCTATCCTGCCCCCCACTACGCCGCCGCCACTGTAATAAAATTATTAACCCCTAAACCTAAGTCTAACCCTAACCCTAACGCCCCCCTAACTTAAATATTAATTAAATAAATCTAAATAAATTAACTCTTATTAACTAAATGAATCCTATTTAAAACTAAATACTTACCTTTAAAATAAACCCTAATATAGCTACAATATAAATAATAATTATATTCTAGCTATCTTAGGATTTATATTTATTTTACAGGTAACTTTCAATTTATTTTAACCAGGTACAATAACTATTAAATAGTTATTAACTATTTAATAGCTTACCTAGCTAAAATAAAGAGAAATGTACCTGTGAAATAAATCCTAACCTAAGTTACAATTAAACCTAATACTACACTATCATTAAATTAACTAAATAAACTACATACAAATAACTACAATTAAATACAATTACATAAACTAACTAAAGTACAAAAAATAAAAAAAGCTAAGTTACAAAAAATAAAAAAATAAGTTACAAACATGTTAAAAATATTACAACAATTTTAAGCTACTTACACCTAATCTAAGCCCCCTAATAAAATAACAAACCCCCCCCAAAATAAAAAAAATCCCTACCCTATTCTAAATTAAATAAATTTCAAAGCTCTTTTACCTTACCAGCCCTTAAAAGGGCCATTTGTGGGGGCATGCCCCAAAAAGTTCAGCTCTTTTGCCTGTAAAAGAAAAATACAACCCCCCCCCAACATTAAAACCCACCACCCACATACCCCTAATCTAACCCAAACCCCCCTTACAAAAACCTAACACTAATCCCCTGAAGATCATCCTACCTTGAGTCGTCTTCACTCAGCCGAGCCACCGATGGAACTGAAGAGGACATCCGGAGCGGAAGAAGTTAATCCTCCAAGCGGCGCTGAAGAAATCTTCCATCCGATGAAGTCATCATCCAGGCGGCGCTGAAGAAGTCTTCGATCCGGACGATGTCATCTACAAAGAGGCGCTGAAGAGGTCTTCTATCCGGGCGAAGTCATCTTCCAAGCCGGGTCTTGAATCTTCCTTCCGCCGACGCGGAACCACCTTCTTCACCGACGGACTACGACGAATGACGGCTCCTTTAAGGGACGTCATCCAATATGGCGTCCCCTCAATTCCGATTGGCTGATAGGATTCTATCAGCCAATCGGAATTAAGGTAGGAAAATCTGATTGGCTGATGGAATCAGCCAATCAGATTCAAGTTCAATCCGATTGGCTGATGGAATCAGCCAATCAGATTGAGCTCGCATTCTATTGGCTGATCGGAACAGCCAATAGAATGCAAGCTCAATCTGATTGGCTGATTCCATCAGCCAATCGGATTGAACTTGAATCTGATTGGCTGATTCCATCAGCCAATCAGATTTTCCTACCTTAATTCCGATTGGCTGATAGAATCCTATCAGCCAATCGGAATTGAGGGGACGCCATCTTGGATGACGTCCCTTAAAGGAGCCGTCATTCGTCGTAGTCCGTCGGTGAAGAAGGTGGTTCCGCGTCGGCGGAAGGAAGATTGAAGACCCGGCTTGGAAGATGACTTCGCCCGGATAGAAGACCTCTTCAGCGCCTCTTTGAAGATGACATCGTCCGGATCGAAGACTTCTTCAGCGCCGCCTGGATGATGACTTCATCGGATGGAAGATTTCTTCAGCGCCGCTTGGAGGATTAACTTCTTCCGCTCCGGATGTCCTCTTCAGTTCCATCGGTGGCTCGGCTGAGTGAAGACGACTCAAGGTAGGATGATCTTCAGGGGATTAGTGTTAGGTTTTTGTAAGGGGGGTTTGGGTTAGATTAGGGGTATGTGGGTGGTGGGTTTTAATGTTGGGGGGGGGTTGTATTTTTCTTTTACAGGCAAAAGAGCTGAACTTTTTGGGGCATGCCCCCACAAATGGCCCTTTTAAGGGCTGGTAAGGTAAAAGAGCTTTGAAATTTATTTAATTTAGAATAGGGTAGGGATTTTTTTTATTTTGGGGGGGTTTGTTATTTTATTAGGGGGCTTAGATTAGGTGTAAGTAGCTTAAAATTGTTGTAATATTTTTAACATGTTTGTAACTTATTTTTTTATTTTTTGTAACTTAGCTTTTTTTATTTTTTGTACTTTAGTTAGTTTATGTAATTGTATTTAATTGTAGTTATTTGTATGTAGTTTATTTAGTTAATTTAATGATAGTGTAGTATTAGGTTTAATTGTAACTTAGGTTAGGATTTATTTCACAGGTACATTTCTCTTTATTTTAGCTAGGTAAGCTATTAAATAGTTAATAACTATTTAATAGTTATTGTACCTGGTTAAAATAAATTGAAAGTTACCTGTAAAATAAATATAAATCCTAAGATAGCTAGAATATAATTATTATTTATATTGTAGCTATATTAGGGTTTTTTTTAAAGGTAAGTATTTAGTTTTAAATAGGATTAATTTAGTTAATAAGAGTTAATTTATTTAGATTTATTTAATTAATATTTAAGTTAGGCGGGCGTTAGGGTTAGACTTAGGTTTAGGGGTTAATAAATTTATTATAGGTGGCGACGGTGTAGGGGGGGCAGGATAGGGGTTACTAGGTATACTGTAGGTGGCAGCGGTGTCCGGGAGCGGCGGTTTAGGGGTTAATACATTTATAAGACTTGCGGCGGGGTCTAGGAGCGGCGGTTTAGGGGTTAATACATTTATAAGACTTGCGGCGGGGTCTAGGAGCGGCGGTTTAGGGGTTAATACATTTATAAGACTTGCGGCGGGGTCTAGGAGCGGCGGTTTAGGGGTTAATACATTTATAAGACTTGCGGCGGGGTCTAGGAGCGGCAGTTTAGGGGTTAATACATTTATAAGACTTGCGGCGGGGTCTAGGAGCGGCGGTTTAGGGGTTAGTAACTTTATTTAGTTGCGGGGGGCTCCGGGGGCGCCGGTATAGGGGGTAGAACAGTGCAGTTTAGTGTGAGTGCTTAGTGACAGGCTAGCAATAAAGCTGGGAAAAAGCCGAAGGGCAGCGAGATCGGATGAGTGATAACTGTCACAGTCCGCTGCTCATCGCCCCGCGGCTTTTTGACAGCTTTATTTGATAACTTAGGCGAACGTATTCAAGGTCCGCGGCGGCGAAGGTAGGCGAGCTTAGGCGGACGTATTGGGCCGGCGAAGCCAGAAAAGTAGACGGCTTGATAACTACCCCCCTAAGTGCTATTGCATTGCCATGTTGTCTTGCATCTGTTGATTATGCAAATCTACTGTGTTGACTGGTCCTTTACGATGGCTCATTGTAAATTGTTACATACATGATTAAAGGGACATAAAACAAGTTGAGATCTGTGCATATCTTAAAAATTAATTAAAAATAGTTTTCATAAAAAAATGTTTAAAAATTGCTGGCAAGTATTTTAAAATAATTTTCAAAAATAAGCAAAATAAATTGCATAGCTAAACTGGCTGCAGCAGCCAACTCCACCACTCTTATCAGTGTTTAGACACAGGCATTGTATTTCAACTGAGTTCACAGCTTCTAGGCATGCTCCAGCAGATAATCCCTATGCACTTTTGCATTCTACCAAAAGAACAATAGGGAGTTAGAGCTTTACAATTCAGAAACTAAAAAAAAGGGTTAATGGTGAAGCACTGCAGTATAAATTTGCAGGTAAAGTAATTAAAGTACATATTATATTTTGTCTCTATCCCAACTTGTTTTATGTCCCTTTAAGGATCATTAGATCCGAAATGTTGTATTTTTTTATTCTGCTGCAATAAACCGCATATTTTTCAGTGCTGCTGTATTTGGTATCTTTTATGAATTTTGGGCTTTTTGGTGTGAATCCTGACAGCGTGCACGTACCTTTAGACTGGTGCTAAATGAACTGATACCAAATAGAGATTTACCCTGGAAGGATAAAAAAAGCAGTCTACACTTAGAAATTATATATCAACAGATCGAGACTTAAGCCACAAAGCTCATCTAGATAAAACAGCTAATGCAGCATTCTTAGCATTAATGCAAATCATTTCCACTGCTGCATCACAAATAAAATAATTTGCTGTTCTCAGGTGTGACGGATAACCTGGCTACCCCGACTGGGTAGCTCCGCCAAATGGGTCCTGCTTCCTCCCTGCCGACTGCAGCTATGTAGCTAGCAAGTGACCACAGTCTGTAGCCACCCCTGATGCCCGACAGCACCAGTACTCAGGGTCCCATCCTGTGGCAGACTCCAGCTACCCAGATTATGTAGCTCTGCCAGAGTGTCCTTCCTTTGCCTGGAACAGGCTGCTATGTACCCCTGGAAAGTGATTTCTATGTAGCCCAGGAAAGTGATTCTAGCTGGAGCCCACCTAAATGATTAGACAGACTAGCATTCAGGTGAAATAAGAACTGATTTTATTTAAAACACACACTCATTTTATACAGACAGCTCATCTTGATAAGAACAGAAGACAATGCCACAGTTTTTCCGCCATTCCCGTCCCTCCAGACAGCCCGGCACCTCCATAGGAGCCACAGTCTCACATAATCCCAATACCTAGGGGTGGCGGTTTCGGGGTGATCCCGGTGGAGCACTTCCAGGATGTCATTTTAAAGCTCTTGGTCCCCAGATGCCACAGTACAAAAATCAGCATGATTTGTTACTGGGGACCTGAGTTACAGTCCGTTGAAGTTATTTGGTTAGGGGTGTCCAAAACCCCCAGTTCCCAAAGGAGCTCCCCTCTAATAATTGCCACAGCTCTTGTCCTCTCTAGGGGCTACCAATCCCCAAAAGAGCGGAGCTCTGGGGCAAAGGGCTGCTGGAGCGACCAGGGGTAAATTAGCGGGTGTCCTGCTGTCCTGTGGCCGACCGGGAGTTCCAGGAGCCTGGCCAGCCTAGGAGGGTTTTCCTGGTCATACACCAGCTCTTCCCAAAACAAGCAAACAAAAGCTTCCAGAGATTGTGGTTGCTCTGAGGAGCCCAAAACCACTGAGAAACAACAGGGGTGAGGTTGTAGGGGGGTTTGGGGTAGCCTTAGCTGTCTGGTATCCATGACATCAGGAGATTAATACGATCCTGAATATCATCCTGAGTGGTTTCTCCAAAAAAAAGTTCTGAAAGATTATCACACCAAACAGCAGTGGCAGCGGTGACACAGGCTACATAGACTGCAGATCTTAAGATAAAACCTGCAAGCTGAAAGGACTGCCAATGAAATCCTTCATGTATAGTGGTATGTCAGACCAAAGTGGTAAATGCTGCATCTACGTTAGGAACACTTTCCCAAATATATGTATTAACAGAAGGGAGAGGAAACATTGATTTATATTTGGTAGATGTAACAAAAGGAATATCTGGCTTCTGCTATTCCTTAGAAATAATTTCAGAAACTGAATCAGGAACAGGAAAATAGGAAGGCTGATTGGGATCTGCCTTAAGGTGACATAATACCCATTTATTAAATTACTTGAAAGTGATGCAGCATAACTCTAAAAAGATGACAAGCAAATATCACCTGAACATCTCTGTAAAAAAAGGAAGATATTTTACCTCAAAATTACTTCAGCTCACAATAGAAAGTGTTGGGTAAACAGTATTTTTTATCTGCTTTCTGCTGCATGTTGAAAAAAAAAAAAAACAGCAGCAAATCTGCTTCATCAGTTAAGATGTCATACTTTGCTTTACCTCTGGAATCTCATGAGATTTCATAGTATATGTTCTTCAACTGAGGAGGGAAAAACATGACAGTGTCTGCACATGCCAGATGCACTCTCCCTTGCAAGTCCAATGACTAGCATCGTGATTGGCTGCTTAAAGTCCCTTTACAATGGGATGTGGCTACTAAGGAAATTTTGAGATAAAATATTTTCCTATTTAACAAAGAGATGTTCAGGTGATATTTTCTAGTCAGTTTCTTACAGCTATGCTTTCACGTACTTCTACATCTGAGTATTATGTCCCTTTAATAAAGTGTTAATTTTTTGTTTTTTTTTGCTTATTTTCTATAGCATACATAGGTCTAGATTATAAAATAATGATATCGCAGGACGCGATAAGCAGTAACACTAGGCAGTGTGAACATTAGTGCACAACTTGAAATTGCAAGTCCATGGTAAATCAGATTTGCAAGGGAAGGGTTAGCATGGCCGACATTGCTCTAGCGCAACCTATACTTTCAATGGATATCATGAACACACTAAATAGTGCCCATATTAGAAGTTGTAAATTATAGGTTGAGCTCAAGCAAAAGTCGAAATTGCTCTAGAATATTTAATGCAACTTGAAAAACTGGAAAAATATCACTAGGGTTCGCTAGTCAGGGGTTAAAAGCTACTAGTCGAGAGGGAAACAGTTAGTAGTCCACTCAATGTTACAGACAGATAGGAAAAAGTCAAATCTCTATGTCGTCCACTATAGATAGAGTATGACATATATATATATATATATATACATATATACAGTATATATATATATATATATTTACATATACACACACACATATATATATATATATATATACTGTATATAAACAATTTACTTCTATGCATGCGTTTACTTCAATCTCTTGGTATTCTTTGTTAAAGTGTAAACCAGCACAGGCTCATAGGAACTCAGCAGCATATGTTTCTTTGGCACTTTATTGCAACAGTGTTTGCACCATGTTATCCAATGTTGCAAACACTGCATAGAGTACTACTAAATACATTGTCACTCTCCTCAGCCTACTTAGGTTTACTCTTCAACAAAGGATACTCAAAGGATCATGATCTGGGCTACATTAAATGCTTCACTAGTTAGAAAAGACTCACTAATTGGATTTAACATACTGTCAATGCTATTCAGCAGAGTCCATAGATGGCAGAGCTTGGCAGCCATTTCAAAGTGACCAGAAACAATAATCATTTTAAAATAACTTTTACTGTTCCTGTTGCATGATATAGAAAGGGTGCAGTAGGCTATTTGCAGCTTCATCTAAGGTAAGACTTTAAGAGAAGTGAACTTTTTATCTTTTTATCTTTGGTCCAACCAATACCTCCTAAGCATCCTGCATCTTGAGGCATTGGAGATCTGGTCCATTACTTGACTACAGCTGTTTAGTGTCCCATGGCTGCCCAAAAACCCTTCACTGCCCACCTACCACACACTCCTCGCCCTGCCCACCTCACCCACAAAATGCTGGTGGACTACTTTCCACAAGCTCTTTAACCTCCCACATTCTGGAAAGCATCCCAGAAAGCCCAGATAATGTTGGGAAGTATGCAGATGACAATCTCAAACATAAAGGACAAGATTACAAATAGAGCAAAAATGAATGCTTCAGCTCGATCTTTAATTGCGCTAGAAGTAAGCTTGTTGGGTTGCGCTCATATTACAGGTTGAAAATAAACAGTTTTTGCTCTTGAGGTAACCCGAAAAGCTCAAAAAGCTGAAGTTAGAATATTGGGGCCTATCTATCAAGCTCCAAATGGAGCTTGAGGTCCTATGTTTCTGGTGAGCCTGCAGGCTCGCCAGAAACAGCAGTTGTGAAGCAGCGGTTACAAAGTAGCTCACCGCTACTATAATAAATGTATTAACCCCTAAAGCTAAGTCTAACCCTAACACTAACACCCCCCTAAGTTAAATATAATTTAAATCTAATGAAATAAATTAATCCTATTTAAAGCTAAATACTTACCTGTAAAATAAACCCTAATATAGCTACAATATAAATTATAATTATATTGTAGCTATTTTAGGATTAATATTTATTTTACAGGCAACTTTGTATTTATTTTAACCAGGTACAATAGCTATTAAATAGTTAATAACTATTTAATAGCTACCTAGTTAAAATAATTACAAAATTACCTGTAAAATAAATCCTAACCTAAGTTACAATTAAACCTAACACTACACTATCTTTAAATTAATTAAATAAAATACCTACAATTATCTACAATTAAACCTAACATTACACTATCAATAAATGAATTAAATACAATACCTACAAATAAATACAATGAAATAAACTAACTAAAGTACAAAAAATAAAAAAGAACTAAGTTACAAAAAATAAAAAAATATTTACAAACATTAGAAAAATATTACAACAATTTTAAACTAATTACACCTACTCTAAGCCCCCCAAAATAAAAAAATGCCCTACCCTATTCTAAAATTAAAATAGAAAAGTTCTTTTACCTTACCAGCCCTTAAAAGGGCCCTTTGCGGGGCATGCCCCAAAGAATTCAGCTCTTTTGCCTGTAAAAAAAACATACAATACCCCCCCCCAACATTACAACCCACCACCCACATACCCCTAATCTAACCCAAACCCCCCTTAAATAAACCTAACACTAAGCCCCTGAAGATCTCCCTACCTTGTCTTCACCTCGCCGGGTTCACCGATCCGTCCACCGAAGTCTTGATCCAAGCCCAAGCGGGGGCTGAAGAGTGATCCTCCGGCTGAAGTCTTGATCCAAGCGGGCAGAAGAGGACATCCGGACCGGCAAACATCTTCATCCAAGCCGCATCTTCTATGTTCTTCAATCCGATGACGACCGGCTGATCTTCAAGACCTCCAGCGCGGATCCATCCATCTTCACCGACGACTTCCCGACGAATGACGGTTCCTTTAAGGGACGTCATCCAAGATGGCGTCCCTCGAATTCCGATTGGCTGATAGGATTCTATCAGCCAATCTGAATTAAGGTAGGAAAATTCTGATTGGCTGATGGAATCAGCCAATCAGATTCAAGTTCAATCCGATTGGCTGATCCGATCAGCCAATGAGATTGAGCTTGCATTCTATTGGCTGATCGGAACAATTTTAATTTTAGAATAGGGTAGGGCATTTTTTGGGGGTCTTTGTTATTTTTTTAGGGGGCTTAGAGTAGGTGTAATTAGTTTAAAATTGTTGTAATATTTTTCTAATGTTTGTAAATATTTTTTTATTTTTGTAACTTAGTTCTTTTTTATTTTTTGTACTTTAGTTAGTTTATTTTATTGTATTTATTTGTAGGTATTTTATTTAATTAATTTATTGATAGTGTAGTGTTAGGTTTAATTGTAACTTAGGTTAGGATTTATTTTACAGGTAATTTTGTAATTATTTTAACTAGGTAGCTATTAAATAGTTATTAACTATTAATAGCTATTGTACCTGGTTAAAATAAATACAAAGTTGCCTGTAAAATAAATATTAATCCTAAAATAGCTACAATATAATTATAATTTATATTGTAGCTATATTAGAGTTTATTTTACAGGTAAGTATTTAGCTTTAAATAGGATTCATTTATTTAATAAGAGTTCATTTATTTCGTTAGATTTAAATTATATTTAACTTTGGGGGGTGTTAGTGTTAGGGTTAGACTTAGCTTTAGGGGTTAATACATTTATTATAGTAGCAGTGTGGTCCGGTCGGCAAATTGGGGGTTAATACATTTATTATAGTAGCGGTGTGGTCCGGTCGGCAGATTAGGGGTTAATGCTTGAAGTTAGGTGTCGGCGATGTTAGGGAGGGCAGATTAGGGGTTAATACTATTTATTATAGGGTTATTGAGGCGGGAGTGAGGCGGATTAGGGGTTAATACATTTATTATAGTAGCTGTGCTGTCCAGTCGGCAGATTAGGGGTTAATAAGTGTAGGTAGGTGGCGGCGGCATTGGGGGTGGCAGATTAGGGGTTAATAAATATTATGTAGGTGTCGGCGGTATTAGGGGCAGCAGATTAGGGGTACATAGGGATAACGTAGGTGGCGGCGGTGTACGGAGCGGCAGATTAGGGGTTAAACAATTTTAATAGAGTGGCGGCGATGTGGGGGGCCTCGGTTTAGGGGTACATAGGTAGTTTATGGGTGTTAGTGTACTTTAGAGCACAGTAGTTAAGAGCTTTATGAACCGGCGTTAGCTCAGAAAGCTCTTAACTCCTAACTTTTTTCTGCGGCTGGAGTTTTGTCGTTAGATTTCTACCGCTCACTTCAGCCACGACTCTAAATACCGGCGTTAGAAAGATCCCATTGAAAAGATAGGATACGCAATTGACGTAAGGGGATCTGCGGTATGGAAAAGTCGCGGCTGCAAAGTGAGCGTTAGACCCTTTCCTGACTGACTCCAAATACCAGCGGGCGGTAAAAACCAGCGTTAGGAGCCTCTAACGCTGGTTTTGACGGCTACCGCCAAACTCTAAATCTAGGCCAAAGACAAAGAATAACAAAAGAATATAAGTGCGCAAAACTAGATGCTAAAGTAAAAGGTATAAAAAGGGAAATATATTTAACTATTATAAATCTTATACTTAGATATTAGAATGTATAACCATGTGCATTCCTAAAATATATTGAGCCATGGCTGCATTCTTCTGTTCTGTTCAGTCTGGGAAACTGATAAATTGAAAGGGACTTCAGGCAAAACACCAGACTTTTATGGAGGGCCACTGCATGTGAATGTGTTTTCTTTGGCGCCAATTCCGGATATTCCCCTGGGTTGTTCCCTGTAGTCGGCTGCTGTTGGGGCTATGAGATAAGTCTGCGTAAGATCCAACACACACCGCGACCCCTGCTGCTAAGGAGAGTCGGGCGCGGCGCTGATCTTTCGGTACTAATGTGTAAGTACCGATATTTGTTTGTTGTATAAATACTAAACACCAATTTAAGCGGACGCTTCTGTCTTCCACTTAGACGCCATTCAGAACGAGCTGGGAGGATTCAGAAGACCGCTGTCGTATATTCTGTTTTGCAGAAAGCCTGTGAAGGACACTTTATCTGGATACACATTTACATTTGGGAGCCTGTCCAAAGAGTTTCCATTTGGACAACAAGAGCAACATTTTAACTTTTAATTTTTGCTATTTGTGATTGTATTTCATGTGTAGTAGGTTTACTAGTTAGGACCGGTCACTATTAGACGTGTTATTAAATACTAGTCCTAAAGCCCGTGTACACGGGCCAATTTTTTATGTACCGCGGTTCCATCCCTCTCCCCCCCCCTCCCTCTCTCCCCCCCTCCCCCTCCTCTCCCTCTTCTCTCCCCCCTCTCTCCCCCCTTCTCTCTCTCTCTCTCTCTCTCTCCCCCCCTTCTCTCTCTCTCTCTCTCTCTCTCTCTCTCTCTCTCCCCCCCCTTCTCTCTCTCTCTCCCCCCTTCTCTCTCTCTCTCCCCCCTTCTCTCTCTCTCCCCCCTTCTCTCTCCCCTCTCTCTCTCTCTCTCTCTCTCTCTCTCTCTCTCTCTCCCTCTCTCTCTCCCCCCTTCTCTCTCTCTCCCCCCTTCTCTCTCTCTCTCCCCCCCTTCTCTCTCTCTCTCCCCCCTTCTCTCTCTCTCTCTCCCCCCTTCTCTCTCTCTCTCCCCCCTTCTCTCTCTCTCTCTCTCCCCCCCTTCTCTCTCTCTCTCTCTCTCTATCCCTCTCTCTCTCCCCCCCTTCTTTCTCCCCCCTTCTCTCTCTCTCTCCCCCCCTTCTCTCTCTCCCCCCCCCTTCTCTCTCTCTCTCCCCCCTTCTCTCTCTCTCTCTCCCCCCTTCTCTCTCTCTCCCCCCCTTCTCTCTCTCTCTCTCTCTCTCCCTGTCTCTCTCCCCCCCTTCTCTCTCTCCCCCCCCCCTTCTCTCTCTCCCCCCTTCTCTCTCTCCCCCCCTTCTCTCTCTCTCTCCCCCCTTCTCTCTCTGTCTCTCTCTCCCCCCCTTCTCTCCCTTCTTTTCTCTTTCTCTTTCTCTCTCTCTTTCTCTTTCTCTTTCTATCTCTCTTTCTCTCTCTCTTTCTCTCTCTCTTTCTCTTTCTCTTTCTCTCTCTTTCTCTTTCTCTTTCTCTCTCTTTCTCTTTCTCTTTCTCTTTCTCTCTCTCTCTTTCTCTTTCTCTCTCTTTCTCTCTCTTTCTCTCTCTTTCTCTTTCTCTCTCTTTCTCTTTCTCTTTCTCTCTCTCTTTCTCTTTCTCTCTCTTTCTTTCTCTTTCTCTTTCTCTTTCTAATTTGCATAAATAAAAGAGAGAAGCGCTCAACCTGGGAACGAACAATAGCATAATAGCTTGTTCTATGGCTAGTTACCACCCAAGAAGCAGTCTCTTTTTGCTCAACATGTGCCTTTCACAGAGAAGAACTTTCCTGAAGCATATCAGTCTGATCCTGATTTCACAGTACAGTCCAGCCCCGAAATACCAGGAAATCCCTCTCTGAAAAAGAGAAAAGGCAAAACCCCAGACGTACGAGGCATTGTTATTGGTATGGAGATCTGGTCCATTACTTGACTGCAGCTATTTAGTGTCCCATGGCTGCCCAAACACCCTTCACTGCCCACCTACCACACACTCCTCGCCCTGCCCACCATCCCTCTGTGATCCCCCTCACCCACAAAATGCTGGTGGACTACTTTCCACAAGCTCTTTAACCTCCCACATTCTGGAAAGCATCCCAGAAAGCCCAGATAATGTTGGGAAGTATGCAGATGACAATCTCAAACATAAAGGACAAGATTACAAATGGAGCAAAAATTAATGCTTCAGCTCAAGCTTTAATTGCGCTAGAAGTAAGCTTGTTGGGTTGCGCTCATATTACGGGTTGAAAAGCTCAAAAAGCTGAAGTTAGAATATTGTGTTCTTTTTTTACATGTTCCCTCATAGAAGTCAGTGGAGAAAAAAAGTGGAAAAAACACCTCACTCTCGCGCAAACCCTATTGCATAATCTCATTTGCACTAACCCAACATGAAAATATGAATATTTCAAATTCAAATGTACTTTAAATAACAGAATATGTTCTATTTATTTATAAATACATAATTCTACAATGGTTTTTTGGTAAAATATATATATCTATACCTATATATATATATATATATATATATATATATATATATATATATATATATATATATGATTGTATATAGGTACACTATAGATATTTACAGATATACAGTTGTGCTCATAAGTTTAGCAGAATTTATGATTTCTTGGCCATTTTTCAGAGAATATGAATGATAACACAAAAACTTTTCTTTCACTCATGGTTAGTGTTTGGCTGAAGCCATTTATTATCAATCAACTGTGTTTACTCTTTTTAAATCATAATGACATCAGAAACTACCCAAATGACCCTGATCAAAAGTTTACATACCCTGGTGATTTTGGCCTGATAACATGCACACAAGCTGACACAAAGGGGTTTGAATGGCTATTAAGGTAAACATCCTCACCTTTGATCTGTTTGCTTGTAATTAGTGTGTGTGTATAAAAGGTTTCTGGACTCCTGACAGACCCTTGCATCTTTCATCCAGTGCTGCACTGACGTTTCTGGATTCGGAGTCATGGGGAAAGCAAAAGATTTTTCAAAGGATCTGCGGGAAAAGGTAGTTGAACTGTATAAAACAGGAAAGGGATATAAAACGATATCCAAGGGATTGAGAATGCAAATCAGCAGTGTTCAAACTCTAATCAAGAAGTGGAAAATTAGGGGTTCTGTTTGATAACATACTGCATTCATATTGCCATCAATTCTGACCAAATTTCCTGTGCCTTTGTAGCTCACACATCCCCAAAATATCAGCGATCCACCTCTGTGTTTCACAGTAGGAATGGTGCACCTTTCATCATAGGCCTTGTTGACTCCTCTCCAAATGTAGCATTTATGGTTTTGTGACCAAAAAGCAAAATTTTGGTATCATCATTACAAATGACTTTGTGCCAGAAGGTTTGAGGCTTGTCTCTGTGCTGTTTGGCGTATTGTAAGCAGGATACTTTGTGGCATTTGCGTAGTAATGGCTTTCTTCTGGCGACTCGACCATGCAGACCATCTTTCTTCAAGTACCTCTTTATTGTGCATCTTGAAACAGCCACACCACATGTTTTCAGAGAGTCCTGTATTTCACCTGAAGTTATTTGTGGGTTTGTCTTTGCATCCCGAACTATTTTCCTGGCATCTGTGGCTGAAATTTTAGTTGGTCTACCTGACCGTGGTTTGGTTTCAACAGAACCACTAATTTTCCACTTCTTGATTAGAGTTTGAACACTGCTGATTTGCATTCTCAATTCCTTGGATATCTTTTTATAACCCTTTCCTGTTTTATACAGTTCAACTACCTTTTCCTGCAGATCCTTTGACAATTATTTTGCTTTCCCCATGACTCAGAATCCAGAATCGTCAGTGCAGCACTGGATGAAAGATGCAAGGGTCTGTCAGGAGTCCAGAAATTCATTGACCTTTTATACACACACACAAATTACAAGCAAACAGATCACAGGTGAGGATGGTTACCTTTAATAGCCATTCAAACCCCTTTGTGTCAACATATGTGCATGGCATCAGGCCAAAATCACCAGGGTATGTAAACTTTTGATCAGGGTCATTTGGGTTGTTTCTGTTGTCATTATGAGTTAAAAAGAGTAAACACAGTTGATTGATAATAAATGGCTTCAGCCAAACACTAACCATGAGTGAAAGAAAAGTTTTTGTGTTATCATTCATATTCTGTGAAAAATGGCCAAGAAATCATAAATACTGCCAGGGTATGTGTCATGAGATGCAGGACATATGCAGGACACAGCAATGATGGCACAACTCTATTTTATTACAGAGCATGGAAACATACATCTAGTCAGGTTAATTTCACTAACTAACTGCGACACAGACTACTGGACCTAAGCCCCACCCCCAAACTAGTGACATCACTTCCTGCTCTCATCACATCTTCCCCCTTTTCAAAGGGCGAAGCATACATTTAAATATAACAAATAACAGGGTATACAAAGAGCATACAACAACATTTTTGAACAGTATATAGCAAATTGGTTACCGAAAAATAAACAACATTAATTACATCCTGATTTGGACATCGGGGTAGACTACCCTAGTCCACAGTGACCATAGGATTATTCTGCCCATACTTCCAGTCACTGTTCTAGCTAAAGTCAGTCCCTATATCGGGCCGGAAGTTTCACCACTCTTCCGCTTGATTTAACTTTGCATGAACTGTCCTCTGATACAGAAGGAGGTGAATAAGAGTCCGCTGGAGGCAAAGACATATCCCCGCTGTGATCTTGCTGAGGGGAAGGCACCTCTCTTAGAACAGGGGATCCCACCGGCCGTGGTACTGAGGCATCCAGTTCCAGATTCTCTGGTACAGGCTGAAGATGTCTTCGGTTACGGCGTGTAACCGTCCCTCCATCAGTAAGGACTGCATAAGACCTTGGTTCTGGAGAGCATCCAATTACCGTAGCAGGCCTCTTCCATTTCTTCTCATCATCCAGTTTAATTCTGACACTTTGCCCCACATTCAGTTCCTGTAAGGGCCTGACAGAATGTCTCCTGTCGTAGAAGAAACGATAGCCCTTTTTGGCCTCTTCATCCCTCCTAAGGACTTCGTCCTGAGGAACAGAGCCAGTCGGCTTGTAGACACCCACTGAGGGTAAAGTGGTGCGAATCTGGCGTCCTAGCATCAGCTGTGCCGGGCTAAACCCGGTGGCTTGAATGGGCGTCGCCCTGTATGACAAGAGGGCTAGGTACGGCTCAGATTGCTTTAAAATGAACTTTGTTGTTTGAACTGCCCTTTCAGCCATTCCGTTGGCTTGCGGGTAATGTGGACTTGACGTGGAATGTACAAAGTCATATTCCCTGCTGAAAGCACTGAACTCTGTAGAAGCAAACTGCATGCCATTATCACTCACCTGCTCCATCGGAATGCCCCACCGGGCGAACAAGCTCTTCAGACGAATGATAATGGCTTGACTTGTGATATCATTCAAAGGTGCAATTTACAAATACCTGGAATAGTAGTCGATCACAACAAGGAACTTTTTCCCGTGCAGTTCACACAAATCAGCAGCTATTTTCTGCCACGGCCCCGCAGGCAGCGGAGTGGAAATCAAGGGCTCCCTTCTCTGAGTAGGCCGGCGTTCCCGGCAAAAGGCACATTTAGATACGTGATTTGCAATGTCGGAGCTGATCCCAGGCCACCACACAGCTGTAGCTGCCCTTTCTCTGCACTTTGCAATGCCTAAGTGGCCATCGTGAATCCTGTTTAACATCTCCTTCCTCATGCTGACAGGGATAACAATGCGGTCTTGGAACAGCACCAACCCCTTCAGCTCTGTGAGCTGCGACCTCTCTGACTGGTAAGAACTTAAAGACATCCAGGCTGCCCGGCTCTTGGGCCAGCCTTCTTTTATGTACTTTATAACCTCTTGCAGATCTGTGTCCAAATATGTCTCTTTCTTTATTTCTTCCAGTTTCCTTGAAGAAATGGACTTTGAGGCCAGAACCGAATCAACATACACTTTCACATCAGATTCGGTTGAGGATTTTTCAGCAACAGCCAGCGGGAGCCTGGATAGTGTATCTGCCACAACCAGTTGTTTCCCCGGCACATGTACTGCCTGAACATTGAACCTGAGTAGTCTCATTAAAAGTCTCTGGCATCTTAAGGGTGTTTTGTCGATATCATAAGAGTTGATAAGAGGGACTAGCGGTTTATGGTCAGTCTCCAGACTAAATTTATCTAAACCCACTAGATAACGCTCTTTCTCAATTTGAGCGTATTTTGACTCAGCATCCATCAGTGTGCGGGAACAGTAGGCGATGGGCTGTAGTTTATTTCCATTTAACTGCAGGAGAGCAGCCCCCAACCCATAACTGCTTGCATCAGCACTAACCACAGTCTTTTTAGAAGGGTCGTAGAACCCCAGCACTGGGGCAGACCCTAGCAGGGACTTGGACTGCGTAAAAGATTTTTCTTGTGAAGGTCCCCAGTCAACGTCTTTCTTTAGCAACTATGTGATAGGGTGTAGAACTGTTGATAAATCTGGAAGAAACTTGCCCACATAATTTACAAGGCCCAATATCTGTCTCAGCTCATGTACATCAGAAGGACTTTTCATCTGTTAAATAGCACAAATTTTCTCGGGGTCTGGTTTGATGCCATCCCCATTGATAATATGCCCAAAGTAACATAATTCAGTTTTCCTAAAATGATATTTTTCTTTATTTAACTTCAGCCCAGACTCTTTGATAGCCTGCAGCACACAACTTAAACGCTGATCATGCTCCTCCACTGTAGACCCATACACTAGAATGTCGTCCATGACGACTGCCGTGCCCATGTGGTCACTCAGGAGAGAACTCATTTCCCTTTGAAAGATTTCAAGAGCAGAGGATATCCCAAAGGGGAGTCTGCAGAAGCAAAACCGACCTACCGGTGTGATAAAGGTAGTCAGTTTGTGGCACTTTGGATCTAAGGGGATCTGCCAAAAACTGCTAGAAGCGTCCAATGTAGAAAAGAACTTCGCCCCAGCCAACTTTGGAGCTATATCTTCTAATGTCGGCAGCACAAATCTCTCTCTCTTCACTGCCTCATTCAACCTTTTCAGGTCCACACATCGCCATAGAACAAGCCACTGAGCTGTTGTTCGTTCCTGGTAGAGCGCTTCTCTCTTTGTATGCAAATTATTATGACCCTGGGGAAGTCTCCCTATGGGTGATGGGGGAAACCAGACGTGGACTCCTTGCCCAGTGTGCTTAGAGGAATGTGGCTGCACCTCACTGATGAGGCCCATAGGAGGCCGAAACGATCGTCTGGGGTTGTCATGTTCCTTGTTCAGAGGAGAATTGCCTGGTATTTTGGGGCTGGACTGACCTTACTTGGCAGGATCAGACTGATATACTTCAGGAAAGTTTTCTTCTGTGAAAAGCACACTGGTCTAAAAGAGGCTGCTTCCGGGTGGTAAATCGCCATAGAACAAGCCACTGAGCTGTTGTTCGTTCCTGGTAGAGCGCTTCTCTCTTTGTATGCAAATTATTATGACCCTGGGGAAGTCTCCCTATGGGTGATGGGGGAAACCAGACGTGGACTCCTTGCCCAGTGTGCTTAGAGGAATGTGGCTGCACCTCACTGACGAGGCCCATAGGAGGCCGAAACGATCGTCTGGGGTTGTCATGTTCCTTGTTCAGAGGAGAATTGCCTGGTATTTCGGGGCTGGACTGACCTTACTTGGCAGGATCAGACTGATATACTTCAGGAAAGTTTTCTTCTGTGAAAAGCACACTGGTCTAAAAGAGGCTGCTTCCGGGTGGTAAATCGCCATAGAACAAGCCACTGAGCTGTTGTTCGTTCCTGGTAGAGCGCTTCTCTCTTTGTATGCAAATTATTATGACCCTGGGGAAGTCTCCCTATGGGTGATGGGGGAAACCAGACGTGGACTCCTTGCCCAGTGTGCTTAGAGGAATGTGGCTGCACCTCACTGACGAGGCCCATATGAGGCCGAAACGATCGTCTGGGGTTGTCATGTTCCTTGTTCAGAGGAGAATTGCCTGGTATTTCGGGGCTGGACTGACCTTACTTGGCAGGATCAGACTGATATACTTCAGGAAAGTTTTCTTCTGTGAAAAGCACACTGGTCTAAAAGAGGCTGCTTCCGGGTGGTAAATCACCATAGAACAAGCCACTGAGCTGTTGTTCGTTCCTGGTAGAGCGCTTCTCTCTTTGTATGCAAATTATTATGACCCTGGGGAAGTCTCCCTATGGGTGATGGGGGAAACCAGACGTGGACTCCTTGCCCAGTGTGCTTAGAGGAATGTGGCTGCACCTCACTGACGAGGCCCATAGGAGGCCGAAACGATCGTCTGGGGTTGTCATGTTCCTTGTTCAGAGGAGAATTGCCTGGTATTTCGGGTCTGGACTGACCTTACTTGGCAGGATCAGACTGATATACTTCAGGAAAGTTTTCTTCTGTGAAAAGCACACTGGTCTAAAAGAGGCTGCTTCCGGGTGGTAAATCGCCATAGAACAAGCCACTGAGCTGTTGTTCGTTCCTGGTAGAGCGCTTCTCTCTTTGTATGCAAATTATTATGACCCTGGGGAAGTCTCCCTATGGGTGATGGGGGAAACCAGACGTGGACTCCTTGCCCAGTGTGCTTAGAGGAATGTGGCTGCACCTCACTGACGAGGCCCATAGGAGGCCGAAACGATCGTCTGGGGTTGTCATGTTCCTTGTTCAGAGGAGAATTGCCTGGTATTTCGGGGCTGGACTGACCTTACTTGGCAGGATCAGACTGATATACTTCAGGAAAGTTTTCTTCTGTGAAAAGCACACTGGTCTAAAAGAGGCTGCTTCCGGGTGGTAAATCGCCATAGAACAAGCCACTGAGCTGTTGTTCGTTCCTGGTAGAGCGCTTCTCTCTTTGTATGCAAATTATTATGACCCTGGGGAAGTCTCCCTATGGGTGATGGGGGAAACCAGATGTGGACTCCTTGCCCAGTGTGCTTAGAGGAATGTGGCTGCACCTCACTGACGAGGCCCATAGGAGGCCGAAACGATCGTCTGGGGTTGTCATGTTCCTTGTTCAGAGGAGAATTGCCTGGTATTTCGGGGCTGGACTGACCTTACTTGGCAGGATCAGATTGATATACTTCAGGAAAGTTTTCTTCTGTGAAAAGCACACTGGTCTAAAAGAGGCTGCTTCCGGGTGGTAAATCGCCATAGAACAAGCCACTGAGCTGTTGTTCGTTCCTGGTAGAGCGCTTCTCTCTTTGTATGCAAATTATTATGACCCTGGGGAAGTCTCCCTATGGGTGATGGGGGAAACCAGACGTGGACTCCTTGCCCAGTGTGCTTAGAGGAATGTGGCTGCACCTCACTGACGAGGCCCATAGGAGGCCGAAACGATCGTCTGGGGTTGTCATGTTCCTTGTTCAGAGGAGAATTGCCTGGTATTTCGGGGCTGGACTGACCTTACTTGGCAGGATCAGACTGATATACTTCAGGAAAGTTTTCTTCTGTGAAAAGCACACTGGTCTAAAAGAGGCTGCTTCCGGGTGGTAAATCGCCATAGAACAAGCCACTGAGCTGTTGTTCGTTCCTGGTAGAGCGCTTCTCTCTTTGTATGCAAATTATTATGACCCTGGGGAAGTCTCCCTATGGGTGATGGGGGAAACCAGACGTGGACTCCTTGCCCAGTGTGCTTAGAGGAATGTGGCTGCACCTCACTGACGAGGCCCATAGGAGGCCGAAACGATCGTCTGGGGTTGTCATGTTCCTTGTTCAGAGGAGAATTGCCTGGTATTTCGGGGCTGGACTGACCTTACTTGGCAGGATCAGACTGATATACTTCAGGAAAGTTTTCTTCTGTGAAAAGCACACTGGTCTAAAAGAGGCTGCTTCCGGGTGGTAAATCGCCATAGAACAAGCCACTGAGCTGTTGTTCGTTCCTGGTAGAGCGCTTCTCTCTTTGTATGCAAATTATTATGACCCTGGGGAAGTCTCCCTATGGGTGATGGGGGAAACCAGAGGTGGACTCCTTGCTCAGTGTGCTTAGAGGAATGTGGCTGCACCTCACTGACGAGGCCCATAGGAGGCCGAAACGATCGTCTGGGGTTGTCATGTTCCTTGTTCAGAGGAGAATTGCCTGGTATTTCGGGGCTGGACTGACCTTACTTGGCAGGATCAGACTGATATACTTCAGGAAAGTTTTCTTCTGTGAAAAGCACACTGGTCTAAAAGAGGCTGCTTCCGGGTGGTAAATTGCCATAGAACAAGCCACTGAGCTGTTGTTCGTTCCTGGTAGAGCGCTTCTCTCTTTGTATGCAAATTATTATGACCCTGGGGAAGTCTCCCTATGGGTGATGGGGGAAACCAGACGTGGACTCCTTGCCCAGTGTGCTTAGAGGAATGTGGCTGCACCTCACTGACGAGGCCCATAGGAGGCCGAAACGATCGTCTGGGGTTGTCATGTTCCTTGTTTAGAGGAGAATTGCCTGGTATTTCGGGGCTGGACTGACCTTACTTGGCAGGATCAGACTGATATACTTCAGGAAAGTTTTCTTCTGTGAAAAGCACACTGGTCTAAAAGAGGCTGCTTCCGGGTGGTAAATCGCCATAGAACAAGCCACTGAGCTGTTGTTCCTTCCTGGTAGAGCGCTTCTCTCTTTGTATGCAAATTATTATGACCCTGGGGAAGTCTCCCTATGGGTGATGGGGGAAACCAGACGTGGACTCCTTGCCCAGTGTGCTTAGAGGAATGTGGCTGCACCTCACTGACGAGGCCCATAGGAGGCCGAAACGATCGTCTGGGGTTGTCATGTTCCTTGTTCAGAGGAGAATTGCCTGGTATTTCGGGGCTGGACTGACCTTACTTGGCAGGATCAGACTGATATACTTCAGGAAAGTTTTCTTCTGTGAAAAGCACACTGGTCTAAAAGAGGCTGCTTCCGGGTGGTAAATCGCCATAGAACAAGCAACTGAGCTGTTGTTCGTTCCTGGTAGAGCGCTTCTCTCTTTGTATGCAAATTATTATGACCCTGGGGAAGTCTCCCTATGGGTGATGGGGGAAACCAGACGTGGACTCCTTGCCCAGTGTGCTTAGAGGAATGTGGCTGCACCTCACTGACGAGGCCCATAGGAGGCCGAAACGATCGTCTGGGGTTGTCATGTTCCTTGTTCAGAGGAGAATTGCCTGGTATTTCGGGGCTGGACTGACCTTACTTGGCAGGATCAGACTGATATACTTCAGGAAAGTTTTCTTCTGTGAAAAGCACACTGGTCTAAAAGAGGCTGCTTCCGGGTGGTAAATTGCCATAGAACAAGCCACTGAGCTGTTGTTCGTTCCTGGTAGAGCGCTTCTCTCTTTGTATGCAAATTATTATGACCCTGGGGAAGTCTCCCTATGGGTGATGGGGGAAACCAGACGTGGACTCCTTGCCCAGTGTGCTTAGAGGAATGTGGCTGCACCTCACTGACGAGGCCCATAGGAGGCCGAAACGATCGTCTGGGGTTGTCATGTTCCTTGTTCAGAGGAGAATTGCCTGGTATTTCGGGGCTGGACTGACCTTACTTGGCAGGATCAGACTGATATACTTCAGGAAAGTTTTCTTCTGTGAAAAGCACACTGGTCTAAAAGAGGCTGCTTCCGGGTGGTAAATCGCCATAGAACAAGCCACTGAGCTGTTGTTCGTTCCTGGTAGAGCGCTTCTCTCTTTGTATGCAAATTATTATGACCCTGGGGAAGTCTCCCTATGGGTGATGGGGGAAACCAGACGTGGACTCCTTGCCCAGTGTGCTTAGAGGAATGTGGCTGCACCTCACTGACGAGGCCCATAGGAGGCCGAAACGATCGTCTGGGGTTGTCATGTTCCTTGTTCAGAGGAGAATTGCCTGGTATTTCGGGGCTGGACTGACCTTACTTGGCAGGATCAGACTGATATACTTCAGGAAAGTTTTCTTCTGTGAAAAGCACACTGGTCTAAAAGAGGCTGCTTCCGGGTGGTAAATTGCCATAGAACAAGCCACTGAGCTGTTGTTCGTTCCTGGTAGAGCGCTTCTCTCTTTGTATGCAAATTATTATGACCCTGGGGAAGTCTCCCTATGGGTGATGGGGGAAACTAGACGTGGACTCCTTGCCCAGTGTGCTTAGAGGAATGTGGCTGCACCTCACTGACGAGGCCCATAGGAGGCCGAAACGATCGTCTGGGGTTGTCATGTTCCTTGTTCAAAGGAGAATTGCCTGGTATTTCGGGGCTGGACTGACCTTACTTGGCAGGATCAGACTGATATACTTCAGGAAAGTTTTCTTCTGTGAAAAGCACACTGGTCTAAAAGAGGCTGCTTCCGGGTGGTAAATCGCCATAGAACAAGCCACTGAGCTGTTGTTCGTTCCTGGTAGAGCGCTTCTCTCTTTGTATGCAAATTATTATGACCCTGGGGAAGTCTCCCTATGGGTGATGGGGGAAACCAGACGTGGACTCCTTGCCCAGTGTGCTTAGAGGAATGTGGCTGCACCTCACTGACGAGGCCCATAGGAGGCCGAAACGATCGTCTGGGGTTGTCATGTTCCTTGTTCAGAGGAGAATTGCCTGGTATTTCGGGGCTGGACTGACCTTACTTGGCAGGATCAGACTGATATACTTCAGGAAAGTTTTCTTCTGTGAAAAGCACACTGGTCTAAAAGAGGCTGCTTCCGGGTGGTAAATCGCCATAGAACAAGCCACTGAGCTGTTGTTCGTTCCTGGTAGAGCGCTTCTCTCTTTGTATGCAAATTATTATGACCCTGGGGAAGTCTCCCTATGGGTGGTGGGGGAAACCAGACGTCGACTCCTTGCCCAGTGTGCTTAGAGGAATGTGGCTGCACCTCACTGACGGGGCCCATAGGAGGCCGAAACGATCGTCTGGGGTTGTCATGTTCCTTGTTCAGAGGAGAATTGCCTGGTATTTCGGGGCTGGACTGACCTTACTTGGCAGGATCAGACTGATATACTTCAGGAAAGTTTTCTTCTGTGAAAAGCACACTGGTCTAAAAGAGGCTGCTTCCGGGTGGTAAATCGCCATAGAACAAGCCACTGAGCTGTTGTTCGTTCCTGGTAGAGCGCTTCTCTCTTTGTATGCAAATTATTATGACCCTGGGGAAGTCTCCCTATGGGTGATGGGGGAAACCAGACGTGGACTCCTTGCCCAGTGTGCTTAGAGGAATGTGGCTGCACCTCACTGACGAGGCCCACAAAAGGCCGAAACGATCAGCTGAGGTTGCTTCTCGGGCCTTTGGCTTGGATCAAGTGCAGTTTTCTGTGCTTGGTCTTGGTCTTGGTTTGCTGCCTGGAGACCTGCTCCTTCGGCCTGGGGTCCTTTCCCTTTGGGGTTTGGGCTCCTGCTGCTATTGGGGGGGTGGCTACTCCTTAGGCGTAGAGCAACTGGGTAGTAGGGCCGTCCCCTTGGCCTTGTGGCATCGTCCCTGGACTTCAGCCACATGCTGCTTTTGGGGGGACGCTCTGAAATCCAGCCTAAAGAGGCAATAGGGCAAATATGGCTACCAATGTGCCAAATGTTCCCCATACACTTCGGGTGTTGATTTCTGAGGACTTTCGAGAGAAGATTGGTTTGGCTCATGTCCAGCAGGTGGTTTTGGAGGGTGTTTTGAAGATGCCAAGAGCAAGTTTGCATTGTGTTCAGTCATTCCCTTCAAGAGGGATTTTTGATGTGGCTTTCACCGATGAGCATTATTTACAGACCTGCTATCAACGGACTATTGATATGGCTGCTGCTCCAGAGTTGGTTGGCATGAAATTTGTTGCCTGTGTGCAGAGGGAGAGAAGAATCCCGGTGACAGTACATATGTACAACCCTTGGGTCACTGATGTGGAAATTCGTCTGTTTCTTTGTCGCTACTTTGATGATGTTCAAGGAGGTAGCAAGCTGAAGAATCAGTTTGGGACTTTCAATGGAAAGCGCAGGTTCTGGGTGCGGTTTGTGCCTGATGAATTAGGTATTGGTGGAAAGAAACACCCTCCACAGACTTTCGCCATTGGTGGAAATAGAGGTTTCCTATACTATGATGACATGCCTCTTTTTTGCCGTAGTTGCAACCTGTTTGGTCACATTGCTGAAAATTGCCCAGGTGCCAGATGTCGAAATTGCGGTGAGGAGGATCATCTTGTTGCCCACTGTAGTAAACGCCGGACCTGTGACCTGTGTGGTTCTTCAAGTCATCTGTGCAGGATGTGTCCTTTGATGATGTTGCAGGGGCTTGATAGAGTGAAGCCTTCCTATGCTGATGTTGCAAAAAAACCATCTTCAGTTGCAGTTGAGCCATCTGTGAATGAGGAGGAGGTCTCTGATGAGGCATTGAACTCTATATTACCTCTTTTGTGCAAGAAATCTGCATTTGGGGTCCCTGTCGGAGAGGTGTCTGATGCTCCTGTGGTGGTTCCTGTGGCTGAGAAGGTGGAGGAAGCCCAATCTCATCTTCAGGAAGTGGATCTTGCTACATCTAATGTGATAGCTGCTTCAGATGTTCTTGAAGCCCTGTTGCCCAATGTGGATGATACTGTTGCTGTTCCTGGGACAGAGAATGTTTCCTTCACTGAGTCATCTTGTGATGCTGCTCCTGATGCTGTTCTTGGTGAAGGGGAGAACATTGATTGGTCTGCTGTTGTGTCCTCTAGTTCTGAGGAGGATATGGACACTGAAGGGAAAAAATCTGCCTCCAAGCGAAAAATAGATCTGGATTCTGATGGATGGGAGAGTCCTGATTTGAATCTTCCAGTAGTTAAGGGTGCAGATCCAGATACTACAAGTGATGCTGACTCTTTAATTTCAGAGTTTCCTTCTGTCTCTACTAAAGACGTTCCTTCTGACTCAAGCCAGTGTATAGGTGACTTTTCTGATGCCTCTTCTGTTGGTTATCTAGATAAAAGAGATGTGAACCAACTTGCTGAAGTTACTGGTTATGAGGCTGGCAAGGGGGAGCCTAGGAGGTCGGAACGTCACAGAGGCAGATTTAAAGGATCTCCTTTGAGTCCTAAGAAAAAGAAAGGAAAGAAGAAGTCCTGATGTTATTTCTTTTTTTGTTTTTCTTTAATTTATTTTTGTGATGTTTCTGACCATTTCTTCCCTTAATGTCAGGTGTATGACAACTTTAGCAAGGAGAGCTGCAATTTTTAAATTATTATCTGTATGTTCTGCTAATATTTTTTGTTTGCAGGAATGTGGTCTCTCTGAACATCCTAAATGTGCTGACTGGGAATATGGTCCTAAAGTATGGTCTTGTTCTTCTGATAGGAATGGGGGGGTGGGAGTTTTGTTTAAGGGGTTTAGTTTTTCTATCCTTAATGTAGTTCATATTGTCCCAGGTCGGGTACTTTTGGTTAGTTTTAGTTTTTGTGGGACTGTTTTTCGTTTGTTTAATGTATATGCTTCTCCAAATAGGGTAGAACGTTTGCTTAATTTTGAAACTTTAAAGTTTTTTCTGCCAGGTCGAGAGCCAACCTTTTTGGTTGGGGATTTTAATTGTATTATTAAGAATGGGGACAGAGAGGGTGGGAGTGATTGTAGGGTGGATAGCTCAGGGAAGTTTTTACTTGATTTGCTTAAATCTTTCGGTTTGAAGGATGCCTTCGGGTCTGTTTCTTTTTCAGGGGAGGGTTTTACTTTCTTTAGTGATAGTGGTGGGATAAAATCTCGAATTGATTTTTGTTTTTTATCTAAATTTTTATGTGTTGATGATTTTTCTTTAAAGCGGATGCCCTTTACGGATCATGCCCTTTTGATGTGTAAGGTGAATTGTGATTTGAAGATTAAGTATGGTAAGGGTGTTTGGAAACTGAATGTGGATTTGTTAAAAGATGAGAAGTTTAAGCGTCAGTTTGTTTGGATGTATGAAAGGTGGCGTGAAAGAAAATGTGATTTTAGTAATGTGCTTATGTGGTGGGAATGGTTGAAGGTGGAAATAAAGAGGTTTTTTATTAAGAAAGGCTGTGAGAAAGCTAGAATGGAAAGGGAGTTGTATGATAAATGGTATCTGAGGTTGTTGTATTTGTATGAATTGAGAAATTGTGGTATTGATGTGCATGAGGAAATTGCTGAAGCAAGAAAGATAATTAAAAAGTGTATGCATGAAAAAGGAAAGAAAATTGTTTTTATGGCAAGATTGGAGAAAATGGAAAAGGATGAGTCTTGTAGTAAATATTTTTTTAAGAAAGCTTTTGAAGGAAAGACTGGTTTTGTTAGTGTTTTTGATAAGGTTGAGTGTGAAGTTAATGGTACGGATGGTGTTTTGCGTGAAGTTCATGAGTTTTACAGTGAGCTGTATAAAGAAAAAACAAGAGATGTTTTATTGGAAAATGAGTTGTTGGAAAACATTGAGGTTAAGTTGGAAAAATATGATAATGATTTGTTAGAAAGGGATCTAAGTTTGGATGAGATTGCAGAGGTTGTTAGGAGTTTTAAGAATGGGAAGGTACCTGGTTGTGATGGTTTGCCTGTTGAATTTTATACTTGTTTTTGGAATTTGATTGGGGTGGATATGTTGGATGTTTGTAAGTTTGTTTTTAGAATGAATGTTTTGCCTGTTTCAATGAGGAAAGGTTTGATTGTTTTGTTATTTAAAAAGGGTGATAAGAGAGATTTGAGGAATTGGAGGCCGATTACGTTGTTGAATGTTGACTATAAGGTTATTGCAAAGGTGTTGGCAAATAGAATGCGTGGAGTGATTGGTAAGGTTGTGGGTGAAGAGCAAGTGTGTGCTGTTCCTGGGCGTCAGATTTCTGAAAGTTTGTTGTTACTACGTGATGTACTGTGGTATGTGAGGGAGAGGATGAGGTCTGTTGCTGTTGCTATTGTGGATTTTGAAAAAGCGTATGATAGGGTAGTGCATGATTTTATGTTTCATGTTTTAGAACGTTTAGGTTTTTCTGGTAAGATTATTGGATGGTTTAAATGTTTGTATAGTGATATTGTGAGTCAAGTCCAGGTTAATGGTTTTTTGACTGAGGAATTTTGTGTTAAATCTGGAGTGCGTCAAGGATGTCCTTTGTCTCCTGTGTTATTTGTATGTGTCATTGAGCCATTATTAACTAGTTTGAGGAAGGATAAATTAGTTAGAGGTGTGAGTGTTCCTGGTAGTAATGGAAGGTGTTTAAAAGTGATTGGGTATATGGATGATGTGAGTGTGGTATGTGAGACTCAGGCTGGTTTGAGGAGGGTGAAAACTTTAGTTGAATGTTTTTGTATGGCAAGTGGTTTCAGAGTTAATTGGAATAAGTGTAAAGTTAAAGTTTTTGGTAATGATAGGGAGATTGATTCCTGTGGATGGCCTGTGACTGAAGGTGCAATTGAGGTGTTGGGTGTGAAATTTGATGTGGATTTGAAAGGCTTGGAAAGTTGGGAGAATGTTTTTGATAAAGTGAGTAGAAAACTTCAGTTTTGGTCTTTAAGGACTTTATCTTTGGAAGGAAAAATGTTAGTTATTAAATCGGTTTTGATTCCTATTATGTTATATTTGGCATTAGTTTTTCCGCCACCTGAGAGGATTTTTCGGAGAATTTTGAGAGTGTTGTTTTCTTTTTTCTGGAGTTCTGGTATGGAGCGTTTGAAAAGAGATGTTGTTGTTAAGAGTAAGAATGTTGGTGGTAAGGGTTTTCCAAATGTGGAGAGATTTTTGGCTGTGAAATATGTTAGTAGGTGTGTGGTTCTGAGTGGTAAGGATAGCATGGCTGGTTGTATGGTAAAGTATGCTTGTGGAAATGTTTTAAGACGATATGGTTTATTTGAGATTGATAGAAAGAAACCGGTATGTTTTGCTGTTCCGTGGTTTTATGTAAGGGTGGAATGTTGGATTAAAAAATATGGTTTGGAGAATGTTAGTAGGGAGATGTGGTGTGCAAACAGAATGGTGTTGAAAATGTTGGAGAAGAAGGAAGGTCTTGAGTTGATTGGGGGTTTGAATGAAAATGAATGTGTGTTGGTATGGAAAAATGTGTGTAATAAGTATTTGATGAATAGGCAGAAAGATATTAGTTGGATGAGTGTGCATAAGTGTTTGCCAACAAGGGATTTTCAGAGAATGCGTCGTTTAGTGGCTTCAGAAGTGTGTCCTAGAGATGGTTGTTTTCAAAGCGAGAGTGTTATTCATTTGTTTTGGAATTGTGAGTATGCTAGGGATGTTTGGAGAAGTTTGAAAAGGATGATTAAGGGTTTGACTGGAGTGCAGTTTTTTACTTTTAATATGATGATGTATGGTTTGTGTGGAAGTGGTGTGGAAAAGGAGAAAGCAAGATTGATATGGTTGTTGGCATGTTGTGTGAAGGAGGTGTTGTGGGATGTGCGTAATATTTTGATTTTTAAGAAAGAGGTAGTTACTGTAGGTAATTGTGTGGGTATGATCCGTGGGAAGTTGTTTTTGTATTTTTCTTTTGATAGGAGGCGATATGGGGAATTAGATTCTGAAGGCATCTGGAAGACAAAGAAGTGGAAGGATTGGATTATTTAGTTGTTTTTTTTTTTTTTTTTTTTTTTGTCTGTATTTGAAATATGTTTAATTTTATTTTGTGTGATTATTTAAGTTTAATATTTGCATTTTGATTTTTTTCTGATGACAAAAATTTGGGTCAATATTTCAGTTTTGTAACAAGAGATATATTGTTTGCATTTGTTATTATGATTTTATTTTGTATATATGCATATATGATTATTTTTCTAATAAAAGAATTACGAAACGATCGTCTGGGGTTGTCATGTTCCTTGTTCAGAGGAGAATTGCCTGGTATTTCGGGGCTGGACTGACCTTACTTGGCAGGATCAGACTGATATACTTCAGGAAAGTTTTCTTCTGTGAAAAGCACACTGGTCTAAAAGAGGCTGCTTCCGGGTGGTAAATCGCCATAGAACAAGCCACTGAGCTGTTGTTCGTTCCTGGTAGAGCGCTTCTCTCTTTGTATGCAAATTATTATGACCCTGGGGAAGTCTCCCTATGGGTGATGGGGGAAACCAGACGTGGACTCCTTGCCCAGTGTGCTTAGAGGAATGTGGCTGCACCTCACTGACGAGGCCCATAGGAGGCCGAAACGATCGTCTGGGGTTGTCATGTTCCTTGTTCAGCGGAGAATTGCCTGGTATTTCGGGGCTGGACTGACCTTACTTGGCAGGATCAGACTGATATACTTCAGGAAAGTTTTCTTCTGTGAAAAGCACACTGGTCTAAAAGAGGCTGCTTCCGGGTGGTAAATCACCATAGAACAAGCCACTGAGCTGTTGTTCGTTCCTGGTAGAGCGCTTCTCTCTTTGTATGCAAATTATTATGACCCTGGGGAAGTCTCCCTATGGGTGATGGGGGAAACCAGACGTGGACTCCTTGCCCAGTGTGCTTAGAGGAATGTGGCTGCACCTCACTGACGAGGCCCATAGGAGGCCGAAACGATCGTCTGGGGTTGTCATGTTCCTTGTTCAGAGGAGAATTGCCTGGTATTTCGGGTCTGGACTGACCTTACTTGGCAGGATCAGACTGATATACTTCAGGAAAGTTTTCTTCTGTGAAAAGCACACTGGTCTAAAAGAGGCTGCTTCCGGGTGGTAAATCGCCATAGAACAAGCCACTGAGCTGTTGTTCGTTCCTGGTAGAGCGCTTCTCTCTTTGTATGCAAATTATTATGACCCTGGGGAAGTCTCCCTATGGGTGATGGGGGAAACCAGACGTGGACTCCTTGCCCAGTGTGCTTAGAGGAATGTGGCTGCACCTCACTGACGAGGCCCATAGGAGGCCGAAACGATCGTCTGGGGTTGTCATGTTCCTTGTTCAGAGGAGAATTGCCTGGTATTTCGGGGCTGGACTGACCTTACTTGGCAGGATCAGACTGATATACTTCAGGAAAGTTTTCTTCTGTGAAAAGCACACTGGTCTAAAAGAGGCTGCTTCCGGGTGGTAAATCGCCATAGAACAAGCCACTGAGCTGTTGTTCGTTCCTGGTAGAGCGCTTCTCTCTTTGTATGCAAATTATTATGACCCTGGGGAAGTCTCCCTATGGGTGATGGGGGAAACCAGACGTGGACTCCTTGCCCAGTGTGCTTAGAGGAATGTGGCTGCACCTCACTGACGAGGCCCATAGGAGGCCGAAACGATCGTCTGGGGTTGTCATGTTCCTTGTTCAGAGGAGAATTGCCTGGTATTTCGGGGCTGGACTGACCTTACTTGGCAGGATCAGACTGATATACTTCAGGAAAGTTTTCTTCTGTGAAAAGCACACTGGTCTAAAAGAGGCTGCTTCCGGGTGGTAAATCGCCATAGAACAAGCCACTGAGCTGTTGTTCGTTCCTGGTAGAGCGCTTCTCTCTTTGTATGCAAATTATTATGACCCTGGGGAAGTCTCCCTATGGGTGATGGGGGAAACCAGACGTGGACTCCTTGCCCAGTGTGCTTAGAGGAATGTGGCTGCACCTCACTGACGAGGCCCATAGGAGGCCGAAACGATCGTCTGGGGTTGTCATGTTCCTTGTTCAGAGGAGAATTGCCTGGTATTTCGGGGCTGGACTGACCTTACTTGGCAGGATCAGACTGATATACTTCAGGAAAGTTTTCTTCTGTGAAAAGCACACTGGTCTAAAAGAGGCTGCTTCCGGGTGGTAAATCGCCATAGAACAAGCCACTGAGCTGTTGTTCGTTCCTGGTAGAGCGCTTCTCTCTTTGTATGCAAATTATTATGACCCTGGGGAAGTCTCCCTATGGGTGATGGGGGAAACCAGACGTGGACTCCTTGCCCAGTGTGCTTAGAGGAATGTGGCTGCACCTCACTGACGAGGCCCATAGGAGGCCGAAACGATCGTCTGGGGTTGTCATGTTCCTTGTTCAGAGGAGAATTGCCTGGTATTTCGGGGCTGGACTGACCTTACTTGGCAGGATCAGACTGATATACTTCAGGAAAGTTTTCTTCTGTGAAAAGCACACTGGTCTAAAAGAGGCTGCTTCCGGGTGGTAAATCGCCATAGAACAAGCCACTGAGCTGTTGTTCGTTCCTGGTAGAGCACTTCTCTCTTTGTATGCAAATTATTATGACCCTGGGGAAGTCTCCCTATGGGTGATGGGGGAAACCAGACGTGGACTCCTTGCCCAGTGTGCTTAGAGGAATGTGGCTGCACCTCACTGACGAGGCCCATAGGAGGCCGAAACGATCGTCTGGGGTTGTCATGTTCCTTGTTCAGAGGAGAATTGCCTGGTATTTCGGGGCTGGACTGACCTTACTTGGCAGGATCAGACTGATATACTTCAGGAAAGTTTTCTTCTGTGAAAAGCACACTGGTCTAAAAGAGGCTGCTTCCGTGTGGTAAATCGCCATAGAACAAGCCACTGAGCTGTTGTTCGTTCCTGGTAGAGCGCTTCTCTCTTTGTATGCAAATTATTATGACCCTGGGGAAGTCTCCCTATGGGTGATGGGGGAAACCAGAGGTGGACTCCTTGCTCAGTGTGCTTAGAGGAATGTGGCTGCACCTCACTGACGAGGCCCATAGGAGGCCGAAACGATCGTCTGGGGTTGTCATGTTCCTTGTTCAGAGGAGAATTGCCTGGTATTTCGGGGCTGGACTGACCTTACTTGGCAGGATCAGACTGATATACTTCAGGAAAGTTTTCTTCTGTGAAAAGCACACTGGTCTAAAAGAGGCTGCTTCCGGGTGGTAAATTGCCATAGAACAAGCCACTGAGCTGTTGTTCGTTCCTGGTAGAGCGCTTCTCTCTTTGTATGCAAATTATTATGACCCTGGGGAAGTCTCCCTATGGGTGATGGGGGAAACCAGACGTGGACTCCTTGCCCAGTGTGCTTAGAGGAATGTGGCTGCACCTCACTGACGAGGCCCATAGGAGGCCGAAACAATCGTCTGGGGTTGTCATGTTCCTTGTTCAGAGGAGAATTGCCTGGTATTTCGGGGCTGGACTGACCTTACTTGGCAGGATCAGACTGATATACTTCAGGAAAGTTTTCTTCTGTGAAAAGCACACTGGTCTAAAAGAGGCTGCTTCCGGGTGGTAAATCGCCATAGAACAAGCCACTGAGCTGTTGTTCCTTCCTGGTAGAGCGCTTCTCTCTTTGTATGCAAATTATTATGACCCTGGGGAAGTCTCCCTATGGGTGATGGGGGAAACCAGACGTGGACTCCTTGCCCAGTGTGCTTAGAGGAATGTGGCTGCACCTCACTGACGAGGCCCATAGGAGGCCGAAACGATCGTCTGGGGTTGTCATGTTCCTTGTTCAGAGGAGAATTGCCTGGTATTTCGGGGCTGGACTGACCTTACTTGGCAGGATCAGACTGATATACTTCAGGAAAGTTTTCTTCTGTGAAAAGCACACTGGTCTAAAAGAGGCTGCTTCCGGGTGGTAAATCGCCATAGAACAAGCCACTGAGCTGTTGTTCGTTCCTGGTAGAGCGCTTCTCTCTTTGTATGCAAATTATTATGACCCTGGGGAAGTCTCCCTATGGGTGATGGGGGAAACCAGACGTGGACTCCTTGCCCAGTGTGCTTAGAGGAATGTGGCTGCACCTCACTGACGAGGCCCATAGGAGGCCGAAACGATCGTCTGGGGTTGTCATGTTCCTTGTTCAGAGGAGAATTGCCTGGTATTTCGGGGCTGGACTGACCTTACTTGGCAGGATCAGACTGATATACTTCAGGAAAGTTTTCTTCTGTGAAAAGCACACTGGTCTAAAAGAGGCTGCTTCCGGGTGGTAAATCGCCATAGAACAAGCCACTGAGCTGTTGTTCGTTCCTGGTAGAGCGCTTCTCTCTTTGTATGCAAATTATTATGACCCTGGGGAAGTCTCCCTATGGGTGATGGGGGAAACCAGACGTGGACTCCTTGCCCAGTGTGCTTAGAGGAATGTGGCTGCACCTCACTGACGAGGCCCATAGGAGGCCGAAACGATCGTCTGGGGTTGTCATGTTCCTTGTTCAAAGGAGAATTGCCTGGTATTTCGGGGCTGGACTGACCTTACTTGGCAGGATCAGACTGATATACTTCAGGAAAGTTTTCTTCTGTGAAAAGCACACTGGTCTAAAAGAGGCTGCTTCCGGGTGGTAAATCGCCATAGAACAAGCCACTGAGCTGTTGTTCGTTCCTGGTAGAGCGCTTCTCTCTTTGTATGCAAATTATTATGACCCTGGGGAAGTCTCCCTATGGGTGATGGGGGAAACCAGACGTGGACTCCTTGCCCAGTGTGCTTAGAGGAATGTGGCTGCACCTCACTGACGAGGCCCATAGGAGGCCGAAACGATCGTCTGGGGTTGTCATGTTCCTTGTTCAGAGGAGAATTGCCTGGTATTTCGGGGCTGGACTGACCTTACTTGGCAGGATCAGACTGATATACTTCAGGAAAGTTTTCTTCTGTGAAAAGCACACTGGTCTAAAAGAGGCTGCTTCCGGGTGGTAAATCGCCATAGAACAAGCCACTGAGCTGTTGTTCGTTCCTGGTAGAGCGCTTCTCTCTTTGTATGCAAATTATTATGACCCTGGGGAAGTCTCCCTATGGGTGGTGGGGGAAACCAGACGTCGACTCCTTGCCCAGTGTGCTTAGAGGAATGTGGCTGCACCTCACTGACGGGGCCCATAGGAGGCCGAAACGATCGTCTGGGGTTGTCATGTTCCTTGTTCAGAGGAGAATTGCCTGGTATTTCGGGGCTGGACTGACCTTACTTGGCAGGATCAGACTGATATACTTCAGGAAAGTTTTCTTCTGTGAAAAGCACACTGGTCTAAAAGAGGCTGCTTCCGGGTGGTAAATCGCCATAGAACAAGCCACTGAGCTGTTGTTCGTTCCTGGTAGAGCGCTTCTCTCTTTGTATGCAAATTATTATGACCCTGGGGAAGTCTCCCTATGGGTGATGGGGGAAACCAGACGTGGACTCCTTGCCCAGTGTGCTTAGAGGAATGTGGCTGCACCTCACTGACGAGGCCCATAGGAGGCCGAAACGATCGTCTGGGGTTGTCATGTTCCTTGTTCAGAGGAGAATTGCCTGGTATTTCGGGGCTGGACTGACCTTACTTGGCAGGATCAGACTGATATACTTCAGGAAAGTTTTCTTCTGTGAAAAGCACACTGGTCTAAAAGAGGCTGTTTCCGGGTGGTAAATCGCCATAGAACAAGCCACTGAGCTGTTGTTCGTTCCTGGTAGAGCGCTTCTCTCTTTGTATGCAAATTATTATGACCCTGGGGAAGTCTCCCTATGGGTGATGGGGGAAACCAGATGTGGACTCCTTGCCCAGTGTGCTTAGAGGAATGTGGCTGCACCTCACTGACGAGGCCCATAGGAGGCCGAAACGATCGTCTGGGGTTGTCATGTTCCTTGTTCAGAGGAGAATTGCCTGGTATTTCGGGGCTGGACTGACCTTACTTGGCAGGATCAGACTGATATACTTCAGGAAAGTTTTCTTCTGTGAAAAGCACACTGGTCTAAAAGAGGCTGCTTCCGGGTGGTAAATCGCCATAGAACAAGCCACTGAGCTGTTGTTCGTTCCTGGTAGAGCGCTTCTCTCTTTGTATGCAAATTATTATGACCCTGGGGAAGTCTCCCTATGGGTGATGGGGGAAACCAGACGTGGACTCCTTGCCCAGTGTGCTTAGAGGAATGTGGCTGCACCTCACTGACGAGGCCCATAGGAGGCCGAAACGATCGTCTGGGGTTGTCATGTTCCTTGTTCAGAGGAGAATTGCCTGGTATTTCGGGGCTGGACTGACCTTACTTGGCAGGATCAGACTGATATACTTCAGGAAAGTTTTCTTCTGTGAAAAGCACACTGGTCTAAAAGAGGATGCTTCCGGGTGGTAAATCGCCATAGAACAAGCCACTGAGCTGTTGTTTGTTCCTGGTAGAGCGCTTCTCTCTTTGTATGCAAATTATTATGACCCTGGGGAAGTCTCCCTATGGGTGATGGGGGAAACCAGACGTGGACTCCTTGCCCAGTGTGCTTAGAGGAATGTGGCTGCACCTCACTGACGAGGCCCATAGGAGGCCGAAACGATCGTCTGGGGTTGTCATGTTCCTTGTTCAGAGGAGAATTGCCTGGTATTTCGGGGCTGGACTGACCTTACTTGGCAGGATCAGACTGATATACTTCAGGAAAGTTTTCTTCTGTGAAAAGCACACTGGTCTAAAAGAGGCTGCTTCCGGGTGGTAAATCGCCATAGAACAAGCCACTGAGCTGTTGTTCATTCCTGGTAGAGCGCTTCTCTCTTTGTATGCAAATTATTATGACCCTGGGGAAGTCTCCCTATGGGTGATGGGGGAAACCAGACGTGGACTCCTTGCCCAGTGTGCTTAGAGGAATGTGGCTGCACCTCACTGACGAGGCCCATAGGAGGCCGAAACGATCGTCTGGGGTTGTCATGTTCCTTGTTCAGAGGAGAATTGCCTGGTATTTCGGGGCTGGACTGACCTTACTTGGCAGGATCAGACTGATATACTTCAGGAAAGTTTTCTTCTGTGAAAAGCACACTGGTCTAAAAGAGGCTGCTTCCGGGTGGTAAATCGCCATAGAACAAGCCACTGAGCTGTTGTTCGTTCCTGGTAGAGCGCTTCTCTCTTTATATGCAAATTATTATGACCCTGGGGAAGTCTCCCTATGGGTGATGGGGGAAACCAGACGTGGACTCCTTGCCCAGTGTGCTTAGAGGAATGTGGCTGCACCTCACTGACGAGGCCCATAGGAGGCCGAAACGATCGTCTGGGGTTGTCATGTTCCTTGTTCAGAGGAGAATTGCCTAGTATTTCGGGGCTGGACTGACCTTACTTGGCAGGATCAGACTGATATACTTCAGGAAAGTTTTCTTCTGTGAAAAGCACACTGGTCTAAAAGAGGCTGCTTCCGGGTGGTAAATCGCCATAGAACAAGCCACTGAGCTGTTGTTCGTTCCTGGTAGAGCGCTTCTCTCTTTGTATGCAAACTTTGGAGCTATATCTTCTAATGTCGGCAGCACAAATCTCTCTCTCTTCACTGCCTCATTCAACCTTTTCAGGTCCACACAGATGCGCACCTTTCCGTTTTTCTTTGCAACAGGAACAATGGGGGCACACCAATCAGTCGTTTCAACAACCTCTTCAATAACCCCCATAGACTTCATGCGCATAAGCTCCTTCTCCACTTGAGGCATGAGCGGGAACGGAATTCTACGGGGAGTAGAAATACAGTATGGGACTGCGTCACTTTTAAGTGCTATACGGACTGGCTTGCAATTCAGTAGGCCCAATTCACCAAACATATCTTCGGAGATCTCATTCACTCTGGCCACGAGGCCCAAGTCACAGGCTGCTTTTCTGCTCAATAAATTGCTAACACACTGACCTCAAATTACATGCACCCACATGGTGAATTTACTTTGCTTGTACTCACAGCTGGCAAGAAATTTCCCCGCACAATCAATGCGGCCACCAGGACTATGGACATTTGTAGTAACCTTCACCAGCTGGCGCTGTCGAGTAAGTTTCATAAATACAGCGAGAGACATTACAGTGATATCTGCTCCTGTGTCAATCTTAAAATCAACTTTGGCTCCCATTACAGTAAAAGTAACCTTCCAATCTTCCTCTGAGCTTGGCCGTTCCACAACAGACCCCACAAAAGACACTTCCTGACCCTCCTGGTTACTGTCCACCTGCATCTCCTTAATGTATTCAGTTTTACACACCACTTCAAAATGGCCCATTCTGTTACATTTTCTGCATCTTTTATTTCTAGCCGGGCATATAACACTCTGATCATGGGCACGGTAGCACCATGTGCATCGGGCATGCTGCGCCCATCCACTTCTATGTCTATCCATTATTTTAGATCTACCGCTCACACTGTGCCTATCACTAGCAATTTACCTGGACTGTTGCACTTCATCCACGATACTCTCATACCTCAGATCAGCACTTTGCTTTTTCACCAGTTCACTCTGGCGGGCCATCCTAATAGCCCCATCTAATGTTAAATCACGCTCTAACTGCAGCTTCAGTGAGACTTCAGCATCTGCAATTCCAATAACTATTCTGTCTCTGATTTGCTCTTCTTTAGCAACACCAAACTCACAGAATTCAGCTAGTTCATACAGGCTGCGCACAAATGACTCCACAGATTCTCCCACACACTGAGCATGTTTGTGAAAACAAGCTCTCTCATGAATCACATTTCTTTTGGGCACAAAGTGGGCACTGAGTTTATCCATAACTATATCAAAGCTATATTCTTCCCCATCTTGGAAAGTAAAAGCATTGAACACTGGCTCTACATCTTTCCCCATAGAGTATAAAAGAAAATTAACTTGTACTTCACCACTCTCCTTGTCCAGCTTGGAAGCAATCCTGAAGCGCTGAAACCGCTGACGCCATGTGGGCCAAGCTGCAGGCTGAGAGAAGTCAAAAGGCTCAGGTGGGGTAAACTTTGACATTGTCATCGATCAGGAACAGAAGCGCAGGCAAGAACTTCTGACACCATGTCATGAGATTCAGGACATATGCAGGACACAGCAATGATGGAACAACTCTATTTTATTACAAAGCACAGAAACACACATCTAGTCAGGTTGATTTCACTAACTAACTGCGACACAGACTACTGGACCTAAGCCCCGCCCCCAAACTAGTGACATCACTTCCTGCTCTCATCACAGTATGTAAACTTATGAGCACAACTGTATATACAGATATATATCTATTAGGAAATACATAAAACATATTCTGCTATGTGCAGAACATTGGAATGTCAAATATTTACAGTATATACATAATTAAAACCTTTATTAAATATAAATATTGCATAAATATGCTTTAACGTGTTTTCATCTACTTAACTGCAAAGGGCTCCAATGTACTTGTATATATGTCTATATATGTATATATATATATATATGTCTGTAAATAAATATACACACATATAAATACATATGTACACATATATAGACATATCTATATACATACGTATACATCTTTAGATTTCTAGATTATTTCTTCTAACACCTGAGATCTCATATCTTTGAGCCTTTATAACTTTTTTGTGAAATATTTTGTAATCATTTTTTATACAGTGTTAATATGAGTGTAACTGTACTTTGTAATGTATTTTTGTTGTGTTTTGTGCAACTTTTATGTTTTCGCAAAACAGTTAACCAGAGCTCTGAAGTTGCTGTAATCATTCTAGCGTAATTCGCAATTGCGCTCAAGTGATCGTGTTTATTTCAACTTGTAATACCAGTTGTAATCCAGATGAGTGCAAACGTTTGCACTCCACTTGTAATCTGGCCATTAACGGGCATAAAAAAATATTTCAGAAAGGGCAAATCTCAGGCCTGTCCTTTAGGCAGGGCGAGAGGGGCACCTGCTCAGGGCCCCTTGCTTTGGGGGGCCCCACAATGTGATAGGCGAGACGAGCAATGTACATCCTGTAGTTAGTTTATGAAGAATTGTTTATGGTGTGTCATGTGTTGTAATATATATATATATATATATATATTTTTTTATCCTTTATATAGCTAACACTGAATGTCGGGACATGGTTGGCCATACAAGGACAGAGAAATAAGGATGCTGGGCTGAGGTGCCCCACAAATGTGTCTTGCCCAGGGCCCTGCAAATGCTTAGGGTTACCAGGGACTGATTTAAAATTAGGCAGAGTAGGCATGTGCCTACATGCGCCCTCCATAGAGGGGCGCCTGTCTCTGCCTATTATAAATAGCTGTAACCTTAACTAAGATGGCCACTGGCAGTGAAATAACAGCACTGTGCATCAGCGGTGGATATCTTTGTTAAGTTCAGGCACGTGTCAGTAGAGGGGTGAGAAGGGGCATAGGGCATATGCCAGTCAGGGGTCACAGGTGCATAAGTCATGAAACCGCTGTGTAATCGGGGGTCCCCTCCCACCCTCGCCCATACTGCCAGCTCCTGGTTTTTAAGGCCTCTCCCTGTACCTGGCCCCGAGCTCTACTCTCCCGCCGCCCCCCCCAAACCCCAGATAGACGAGCATTGTCTGTGGTAATGGGCCTAGCTGCAAGGATACACAGGTGAGAGGGGACAAGATGGTGCATGCCTGGGCAAACTGGGGCTGGTTGGTGTGAGGAGATGGCACTGTGCAGGGGAAGAGGGGCTTATGGAGCCTATGTATGGTGATGTGTGTATAATATGCAGAGATGTTTGTAATATATAGAAATGACACTGGGTGTGTGTAATATACAGAGGTATGTGTTATATGAAGAGATGGCACTGTGTGTTATATGCAGAGATGTGTTTAATATAATGGCACTGGGTGTAATATGCAGGTTTGCAGAGTTGAGTGTAATATACAGAAATGGCACTGGGTGTAATATGCAGAGATGTGTGTAATATACATTAATGGCACTGGGTGTAATATGTAGAGGTGTGTTTATTCAGAGGTTTATGCAATATTCAGAGGTGGCACTGGGTGTAATATGCCAGCGGCCGTCTTAGTTAAGGTAGGCAGAACATCGGTGTGTGAGGGGGGATCGCTTCAGATTTTGGTGCCCTGGCAAATCTATTTAATCTTTGGCAATCCCAAACATGTCAAATATTCATACTGGAAAGTTTGAAATAAACATACATTTTGAATGCAGGGATTATATAGTGGTGCTATAAATAGTTAATATTGCCTAAGACCCTTCCATACAATGCAAAAGAACTATCACCTAGATTATGAGTTTTGCGTTAGAGGCTGTGCGGTGCTAACGAGCAGTTTATGCTCACTGCTCACTAACAGACAGCGCTGGTATTACGGGTTTTTACAAACCAGACAAGAAGTTTTGCTCATTACCGCACTCCAATGCCAGCACTGCTTATGTTAGCGGTGAGCCGGTGTAACCCCATAGGAATTAACGGGGAGAGCCGGCTGAAAAAAAGTCTAACACCTGCAAAAAAGCAGCGTAAAACTCACTAACGCAGCCCCATTGATTCCTATGGGGAACACACATTTTATGTCTACACCTAACACCCTAACATGAACCCTGAGTCTAAACACCCCTAATCTTATACTTATTAACCCCTAATCTACCGCCCCCAACTTCGCCGACACCTACATTATAATTATTAACCCCTAATATGCCGCTCCGGACACCGCCGCCACCTATATTATACTTATGACCCCCTAATCTGCTGCCCCAACATTGCTGAACCCTACATTATATTTATTAACCCCTAATCTGCCGCCCCCAATGTCGCTGCAACCTACCTACACTTATTAACCCCTAATCTTCCGCCCCTAATGTCGCCGCCACTATAATAAACATATTAACCCCTAAACCGCCGCACTCCCGCCTTGCAAACATTAGTTAAATATTATTAACCCCTAATCTGCCAGCCCTAACATCGCTGCCACCTACCTACATTTATTAACCCCCTAATCTGCCCTAACGTCGCCGCCACTATATTAAAGTTATTAACCCCTAAACCTAAGTCTAACCCTAAACCTAACACCCCCTAACTTAAATATAATTAAAAGAAATCAAAATAAACATTCCTATCATTAACTAAATTATTCCTATTTAAAACTAAATACTTACCTATAAAATAAATCCCTAAGATAGCTACAATAAAACTAATAGTTACATTGTAACTAGCTTAGGGTTTATTTTTATTTTACAGGCAAGTTTGTATTTATTTTAACTAGGTAGAATAGTTACTAAATAGTTATTAACTATTTACTAACTACCTAGTTAAAATAAATACAAAAGTACCTGTAAAATAAAACCTAACCTAAGTTACAATTACACCTAACACTACACTATAATTAAATTAATTCCCTAAATTAAATACAATAAAATAAAATTATCTAAAGTACAAAAAAAACACTAAATTACAGAAAATAATAAACAAATTACAAGATTTTTAAACTAGTTACGCCTAATCTAAACCCCCTAGCAAAATAAAAAAGCCCCCCAAAATAAAAAAAGCCCTACCCTACACTAAATTACAAATAGCCCTTAAAAGGATACACCTTACAAGAGAAAGGGCCTTTTGCGGGGCATTGTCCCAAAGTAATCAGCTCTTTTACCTGTAAAAAAAATTACAAATCCCCCCAACATTAAAACCCACCACCCACACAACCAACCCTACTCTAAAACCCACCCAATACCCCCTTAAAAAAACCTAACACTAACCCCTTGACGATCACCTTACCGGGAGAAGTCTTCATCCAACTGGGCCGAAGTCCTCAACGAAGTCGGGAGAAGTCTTCATCCAAGCCAGGCGAATTGGTCCTCCAGACGGGCAGAAGTCTTCATCCAGACGGCATCTTCTATCTTCATCCATCCGGCGCGGAGCAGGTCCATCTTCAAGACATCCGACGCGGAGCATCCTCTTCATCCGACGGCTCTTCTGGAATGAAGGTTCCTTTAAATGACGTCATTCAAGATGGCGTCCCTTCAATTCCGATTGGCTGATCAGCCAATCGGAATTAAGGTAGAAAAATATAGCTGTATATTATTTGGAGTAATCCCATATGTGATAAGCAATGTATAATGATATAATGATATGTTTTAACTATGGGCAACACTGATTAACATGGATAAATCATGTGATAAACTATACACGTAAAAATGTTGTAGCTCTGTGTTTTAGCAATGGTAGATATCCATGCTCTATGCTTTATTTATAAAAGAAAAAGTTTAGAAAATAAATGAATATGGTCACCTGTGCATACAACAGCAAATAATAGGTTAATTTGTATGGACAAATAAGAATAGACAAAAAAAAAAATCTTTTAGAGGATGACTGAATAAAAGGCACTAGTGTGTTTTCTCTTTTCAATGAGCAACACAGGCTGTTCTCATGGTTAAACCGACACAAAACTACCTGAGACTGATAGGTTTCAGCTCATTTAGAACTTTCCCTGATTGACTTCAGCGGATGAGACCAAATAAGAAGTTTTTTAACCTTTTTTATATATTTATGCAAGTTATATAATTGAGAAAATGTATTGTGTGAAACCAATGGCTAAAAGTCCACTGCTCTGAGCAGGTGGACAGAGATCGCCACAATTCAACCCGATCGAGTACGATCGGGTTGATTGACACCCTCCTGCTGGTGGCCAATTGGCCGCAAATCTGCAGGGGGCGGCGTTGCGCCAGCAGCTCACAAGAGCTGCTGGTGCAATGCTGAATACGGAGAGCGTATTGCTCTCCGCACTGTCGGATCAGGTCTGATCAGGTCTGACAGACCTTTGATAAATAGGCCTCTACGTAATATCATTGGGAATACTGCCACTTTAAGGTAATGTTATGCCTTTATTAAAGTTATTTGGTGGTGTAAGGTGCTTAGTATTTATTAGCTATATTTACAAATTCAGTCTAGAGCACTGGTTTTCAAACCAACAGGCCAGCTTCTCAGGAATACCTTGGGTGAGATCAGGTAAAATAATCATGCTTACTAATCAGCTGATTGTTTCACCCGTGTTCTGGTTCAGATTTCCTCATAACCTGGCCTGTTAGGGAGATCTGAGGGAAGGTTTGAAAACCACTGGTCTAGAGGACTGAGAAAAGGATACTATCTACAGCACTCTGATCCCTTTTGTGTTGTGCGTGGTTGTAATATTAAAACATAAAACTTTATTATGATTTCATTAAAAATTGCTTAAAATTAATACATGGCTAATATAACAGGTATTAATTAGGTATTAACCTGAGTCTTAGGGGCCGATTTAACAATGTGCGGACGAACATGATCCACTGTAACAGATCATGTCCACCGTGCATCAATAAATGCCGACAGCATACGCTGTTGTCATTTATCATTGCACAAGTATTTCTAGTGAACTGCTTGTGCAATGTCGCCCCCTGCAGATTTGCGGCCAATCGGCCACTAGCAGGGGGTGTCAATCAACCCAATCCTATCCGATTGGGCTGATTGCTGTCTGCCACTGCCACCTCTTAACTCCTGTTTCCTTGAGCATTAAATGCATACTGGGCTTGATAAATTGGCTCTGCCTGGACCGCCAGACATCGCTGAATGCTGACAGCATACACTGTCGGCATTTAACATTGCACAAGCAGTTCTACAGATTTGCGGGGGTGTCAATCAACCCGATCGTACACGATCGGGCTTATTGCAGACCGCAGACACAGAGGCGGCGGACCAGTTAAGGAGCAGCAGTCTTAAGACCGCTGCTTCATAACTGCTGTTTCCGGCAAGCCTGAAGGCTTGCGCAGAAACAGGGGCATCTAGGGCCATTCGGCCCTTGATAAATCGGACCCTAAGTCTGGTTACAAACGCTAATGGTCACTACTAGTTAAAATATTCAGAATTTGCAGTTATTAACTTTTATTCGATAGCCCAAATGCAAATGATAATAACAAGAGTAGCATTCAATGCATAAGGCAACAGCAGCAAACCGTGAACTGGTTTATAGAAACTATCAGTTACTTTTGTATCCATGTAAATTGAACAGTTCACAAGAAAACATAGTACTTGTTGCTACAAGCTGTCAATTTCCTGCCTGAACATACGAGATTTAAAGGGACATTATACACCAACATTTTGTGTGTGCTAAAGTTTTTAATCTATTATGTAATGCATGTAAGTGAATTTCTAAACTTATTGAAAGTGTGTGTAGATATTTTTTTTGATAATAAAAGATGCCGTTTTTCACATTGCTCTCACAACCCAAGCTGCTTGCTTAGAGACGATTGTCAACCCTTGCTTCCCCCTCCCTTCTCTAAGCCGCTCGTCCCCATGTCTCTCAACATATTTTTTCCCCCAGGGATGTCAGCAATGATCCTTTTAAAACAAAGCACACATATGCCTGTATCACAGAGGGATATGCTGCAGCAGCACATATGCCTGTATCACAGAGGGATATGCTGCAGCAGTACATATGCCTGTATCACAGAGGGATATGCTGCAGCAGCACATATGCCTGTATCACAGAGGGATATGCTGCAGCAGCACATATGCCTGTATCACAGAGGGATATGCTGCAGCAGCACATATGCCTGTATCACAGAGGGATATGCTGCAGCAGCACATATGCCTGTATCACAGAGGGATATGCTGCAGCAGCACATATGCCTGTATCACAGAGGGATATGCTGCAGCAGCACATATGCCTGTATCACAGAGGGATATGCTGCAGCAGCACTTATTTGTGTATCACAGAGGAATATGCTGCAGTAGCAGCAGCACACAAACATTGGCTTTGATGAAGTAAACTTAGATCACTGGGTTTGTGCGCTAACAAAGAGTTGACAGAGGGAGGGAGGTACTGAATTTGAGAGGGATTCTGACATGTGACATTTTTAAGCAGGTGGATACTAAAGAAAAGAGTACGGGGTTTTAGCACTCAAACCTACCTAAGATTAGTAATATATAAAATATCAATTTTTATTATATACTTTTAAAATGCAGTCATATATACTGCTATTAGCACTACATCCCCACACAAACCACCATTAGTGAATTAAAATACCGTGTGTCACTCCCCTGTTTCCTGGCCGATATCTGGAAGTGTCAGCTTCAGGTGACAGGAGTGACACAGCAGAAAATCCAATTACTTTTTAGCAACAGACGCGTTTCCGCCGTTAACCGGCCTTTCTCAATGTTAGCTTTACTGTAAATGGTTTAAAATGAGCAAGCCGAAGTGTTCCAAGCTCTTGCTCATTTTAAACCATTTACACTAAAGCCAACATTGAGAAAGGCCGGTTAATGGCGGAAACGCGTCTGTTGCTAAAAAGTAATTGGATTTTCTGCTGTGTCACTCCTGTCACCTGAAGCCGACGCTTCCAGATATCGGCCAGGAAACAGGGGAGTGACACACGGTATTTTAATTCACTAATGGTGGTTTGTGTGTTGATGTAGTGCTAATAGCAGTATATATGACTGCATTTTAAAAGTATATAATAAAAATGTATATTTTATATATTACTATTCTTAGGTAGGTTTGAGCGCTGAAACCCATACTCTTTTCTTTAGTATCCAACTGTATATCTATTATTGGGGCAGCACCGGTCCAATTAGACCCTCTACCAGTTTAACACACGTAGTGCCAACGGCTTTATTTTTAGACCCTCTACCAGTTTAACACACGTAGTGCCAACGGCTTTATTTTTAGACCCTCTACCAGTTTAACACACGTAGTGCCAACGACTTTATTTTTTCCTATATTTTTAAGCAGTAACCTGGATGAGATTTGCTTTTCACCAGATGTTAGCGTTTTTCTGATTTTCATGTGAAGTGAACAGATGTCCAAGTTGGTTGGGCAGAACAGACACGCCCTCCAGCAATTAGGGCTGCATTTCCCCCTGCTAGAGCTATCGGATCTCTGCTACAGTGACCATGAGACCAATCAATTGCTGCACCAAAATGGTTTTGGATAATGGGAAATTCAGATGGAATTAATATATTTGAGTACAAATATGTTAAAGTGAAGGTCAATTTTCATGTGGAAGTGCCAGTTTTTAAAAAAAAAAAAAAAAAAACTATTCAAAACAGGATCACTTTCATTCATGAAAATTGACTTGGCACCGTATTTTAAAAATACTTACCTTGTTCTTCTGAAACGCCGGATCACTGTTCTGAAAAGATGCCCCGTCTGCTTCTTCCTGGTTTACTTACCCAGCAATGACGAAACCGGCTTCCTCCAATCACGGCATTGCCTCAGGCAATAATTACCCCGGGAAGCCGTAATTGGAGGATGCCAAAATCGTCATTGCTGATGTATAAAGAGGCTTGCGACGGGCTGGTGAAGCACTGGAGCTGCTTCAAGAAGAAAATGTAAGTGTATTTTAAGAAAACTGCTGAATGAAAGTGCCCTTGTTTTTAATAGGTTTTTAAAAAAAATATGGGCACTTTCACATGAAAATTGACCTTCACTTTAATATCCCTTTTAAAGAACATTTTTTTAACTTTTATGATATGTTTACGTTACTATTGGTTGTACAGTGCACAGTATTTTCTACTTTAGTTTCACATGTTGAGGCCTATTTAACAAAGGTCTTGCAGACCTGATCCGACAGTGCGGATCAGGTCTGCAAGACCTCGCTGAATGCTGAGAGCAGCACGCTCTCCGTATTCAGCATTGCACCCGCAAGTCACAAGAACTGCTGGTGCAACGCCGCCCCCTGCAGATTCGCGGCCAATGGGCCGCCAGCAGGGGGTGTCAATCAACCCGATCGTACTCGATCGGGTTGAATTGTGGCGATTCCTGTCCGCTTGCTCAGAGCAGGTGGACAGGTTATGGAGCAGCGGTCTTTGTGACTGCTGCTTCATAACTGCTGTTTCTGGCGAGTCTGAAGACTCGCCAGAAACACGGGCCCTCAAGCTCCAATCGGAGCTTGATAAATGGGCCTCATTGGTATTCTTGAGTATGTCCGTGATATTATGGTTTTCATAATAGAGAATACTAGCTTTATTAAAAAAATGAAATAAAATAATAACAAAGCAGGACAAAATTACTTTAAAATGTATTTTACTGGATATTTTTGGCAGATTGTTTTAATAATAAAACACTGCTGCTACTGCATAGAACACATATTACCAGTCTCCGTTATATGGAGCTGCTCCACAAACAGTGTTCTGTTTGGCGCCAATAGAGACTGCCGTTTAAAGAGCTGCTGAAGTCTTTTGAAATATCTTATGATATTCAATTACACTCGTTATTATTTCTAATAAAGCTTTGAAGTGTTCATTTGGGTAAACAACATCACAACAACACCTGATCAGAGAATAAGACTCCATTACCAATACTAATAAGGATAGATAATCCGCATTGAATCCTTTATTAACCGTATTATACAAGGGTGTACAAGTATCTGGTGTCCACATATAAACCACATGAATTAAACATTTTTTATGAAGTGATACTTCATTAACACTCACTACTCAAAGTATATAAGTATTCATTTGTACCGATAATTTACCAGACTACCATATAAAATATTAACAAGAAGGGTAGAAAACCTCCATTAAATCTTATGATTCATTGCACAATAAGGGAATCATCTGGTGGTTATTCAAAGCCTTATAGATAACATTCTGGCCACATTTGGGGCTATATACTCAATACGAGTTGTGCCAATAACCATTGATATTAATAGGTAATTGAACTGATAACACAGAAATTGATTTTTTGAAGCTTATGGCAGTGGAGGGCCCTCTAGTGGGCCTGTAGCAAAATTAAGGGATAGATGACTTGAAGTCTGGAGTGTTCTAGAGTGTGTATGTTACAATGTTGCAAGTGGGGGGCGGGTGTACCTCTTTCCTTTATAGGGTCCTGTTGCAGTGTATCCGGCCTCTTCCTGCTTCCAGACTTCAAGGAGAATTTTCCCCACTTGCCCGTTCCTGGATGAAGGTATGTGGTGGCAAGAAGGTATCAATGTTTAGGTTTGTCCCTGGCGGGGGTAGGTTTAGTTGAACCAGCCCCATAAGCCCGGGGTGGTAAGATAGTCATCCACCTCTCACAGGCGTGTTGTATGACTCGGTTGGAGGTGTCGCCTTACTGGGTTGGCTGAGTATGCCCTAGCTGGCGGTCGGGCAAGGCCCTGGGAGCGGGCGCGGAGAGAGCAGAGTGACGGCCCGAACACAGGGAGAGGTGTCGCCCACTAAGTGCCGACTTAGGGGTTCCTCTCCCTTTAAAGAGCTGCAGGCCGAAGAGCTCTCCATAACAAATCTCTCTCTCTGTGCCAATGAGCGTGCGCAACCCTGTGCCACGCTGCAGACATCGGAGGGGCCTTAACCGGCAATCAGTAGGGGTTAGGTTAGTGAGAAGATGCCGCCACCAGCTGGAAGGAACTTGCTACAAGTTAAGTTATAAGTTGAAAAAGAGCTGCCTAACATTGGATAATATTAGGCAGAATTAAATATGTTTATTTAACAAACGTGACCGTGATCGGTCTTTTCCCCAAGTAGTTGTGTTGTGTATTTATTATAAGTTAGTCCAGAACGTAGGACGAAATAGGAGGTTTATCCCTTACAGGATTAATCCTTATTCACAGGATATACTGAACGTTCCTATTAGACCAAGTGATATTTGCTTTAGGTATAGTCTTTGTAACCAGATTTAACAAGCGGCGGATGCTGCTATCTACTCCTGTAGTTTCCGGCTCACCAGAAACTTAAGTTAAGAAGCAGCAGTCATAAGACCGCTGCTCCTTAACTCGCCCGCCACCTCTTAGTTTGCGGACTGCAATCATTCCAATCAGATATGATCTGGATGATTGACACCCCCTGCTAGTGGCCAATTGGCCTCGAATGTGCAGGGGGCAGCATTGCACAACCATTTGACACAAAATGCTTGTGCAATGTTAAATGCCGACAGCGTATGCTGTCGGCTTTTAGCGATGCAGGGCAGACATGATTCGATATAGCGAATCATGTTCGCCCGGGGTTTACTAAATCTACCCCTACGACTCAGGTTAATACCTCATTAATACTTGTTATATTAGCCATTTTTTAGTATTTGATTGTTTTTAAATTCTTACCCATTTTTACTGAAATCATAATAAAGTTTTATGTTTTAATATTACAGCCACGCACAACACACAAGGGATAAATAAGGTGCTGTATATAATATCCTTTTCTCAGTCCTCTAGACTTTGTAAATATAATTGAGAAAAAACACATATCTGCATACTATTCTCAAGCTAATCTTTGCTTTCATCATTACACCTTTAAATTCACTAACCCCTTCATAGTCCCTGCTATAAGCCCTGCTCCAACCTACTATAAGCACCACCCATATATAAATATATATATTCTAATAATAAAAAATTCACTATAAAAATGCAATTTGCAAAGATAAATCATTTGATATGTTTTTATTAAAGGACTTGAGTATACATTTGCCACACTATCTCTGTATCACACACACATACACACTGTATGAATACATTTAGCCACACAACAGTCAAGCTTTTGTTTCCAGCACTTTTCTTTCCCGGGTTTGCCGCAGCTGTTAATCATGTGACTAAAATGTCACAATCTCTTGATTACTACCACCAGATGATATATTGCTGCAGATGTAGATGCCAAAGTTGAGATGTATGGAGTTAAAATGACACCAAACACCTCTTGCATTTGTGTAAAATTGTACTTGTCCCACAATCCCTAAGGAGGCCAAAAATTAAATTTTCTAACCTAGGTAGAGTTGCCAGCCATTCTTTGCAGAAATACTGGACAATATGTAGGTGACTGGTCACAATGGTAGGTGGGGTCACAAATGGCCCCTGCAAAATCCCCAAAATTTACAACTGAGCATTCATGGTACCCCTTGGCTGTCATTAAGATTAAAAATATAATTTTACCTCTTTAATTACTAGTAATACATGACAACATGTCTTAACAGGCACTTGGCTAAAAGAGTGATTTCTGTCTCTACTGCAGTTAGGCATACTGTACCTTTAAGGAGGCCTAGAAGATCAATTAAGCCTTAATTGCAGTAGCCTATATTAGCTCTGTGTTTGTAGCATGTGGTTGCTTGTTTATTGAGTTACTGAACATCTTACATTTACTTCTTGGACATACTGGTTTGACTTCTGCTCTCCCTGACTACGCTTTTGCATTAAACCTTTGTTTGTGACTGACTTGGTATTTGACTTTGGCTTATTTGTGGACTCTGCATTTGTTATATGATTTTGTGTTGCTTTTAACTGTGATGACTTGACCCGGACTGTCAGACTAAGTTTTCCCGTGGATACCTCTGCTATCAGAAGATCTGCATTGAAGGAATATGAAACCCCTTTTTTTAATTTCATGATTCAGATAGAGCATGCAATTTTAAGCAACTTTTTTATTAACTCATATTAACAATTTTTTTCTTCACTTGTTAATGTAGCCATGAATCAGCAAGCGCTACCTAGGTTCTGAACCAAAAATGGGACGGATCCAGGGGTCAAGTACAGCGGGAACGCATGGGAACAGAGTTCCTCCTGGACAGAGAACAGTAAACACTGCTGCTGCTGGTGGGAGGAGCTGGAGCACAGACTGGTTAGAGGGATAATGAGATCCTCTAGTAATGGGCAGTAACAATACACTAAATGCAAGCCTGTCAGCAGTCCTGCTGTGTGATCACCCTGCACTGTGTGGAACACACTGTGCTTACATTTCTGTGTGGCTTGCTCTGGGGTTATTTAGCTCCCCTCAGCAGAAATAGGACTATTGTATCTTAAGTAGGTGAAACTCTGTGAAAGAGGAGGACTCTGGAGTTGCTGTCAGACATGGAGGGGGAGGAATGAGGGTTTGAGGAACTGAAGCTAAGCTGGCTATGCACTATGTGAGTTAAAAACAAAGTGTGGACTCCCTGGAACAACAGGCATTCATGTGTGTCTAGTTTACTTATTTTAAAGTTGTTTTAAAAAAGATCAGTGTTTTACCAAAGAAAAAATGTGCTCATCAAGCAAGTAAGAGTCATGTCCTTCCAGCTTCCTGCTTTCTCTCTGATTGCAATTCCTTTTGGTTCTTCCAGAGATAGCTGGGATAAGGTTTGCAAGAGAAATACATGTGTACACACAAAGGAAAATGGGCTCATTCTACTACAAGATGTTTCACAAACACCTTTAATTGCAAGGACTAATTACTTTATTTTATACACGATTAGTATGTGCAGTCTGTTTATCAATGTTGGTGTCTGTATGTCTAGCAATTTGTGGTCAGCAGGCGAGATTCTCTGCAGAATGTTGACCTGTGCAAAATAATGTATTTGCTGCAGATTCAACCTTACCAGTTTCATCCCAAAGTGCAAGGTGACCTGTTTTGCTTTTAATGTTACTGTGCCCTCATGCCTCCTGCTTCCTCTGCCAGTGTAACTTGCTTCACATTTACTTGGTATATGTGTTAATGGTAAAAGAAAATGACACAGAATTGGTCCAGCAGCGGATTGTATATGAGGGGTGCAGGCTGTCAGGAGCAACTGGCCAACTCCCAAACATATATTTGATCAAGTAAAAAACTGCAACACATGATTAAGAGATTGACCCCCGAAACATTGCAGTACTTTTACTTGTCTCTCCAATAAAGCTGTGAACTATATTGGGGTGCTGCTGCTTTGTTTGATCAAAAGAAAATGACACTCAGGTGCCTTGTGACCATAATTTTACTTTAAATCACATCATCGTTTCTTACTGCAGAGTGAGTGAACACACAAACCTTATCAAAATCATGATATCAGATGTTTACATTACAGAGCCTTACACATTCTGGGAGCCAGGGAGTAACATCTCCTAAAATTTTTGGATAATTCAACATCATCTATATACAAATGCCCCTTCATGTGTTCTAAAAAGTGTGTGGCTTCTCAGTATTCAGTATCAGTTAAATCCTAAATTAAATATAAAAATTTTACTCCTGCCATGTAAAAATGTAACCATGGGTTTCCATCCTCAGGCCCAAAGGCAACCATCCAGCCCTCCATTGGTTTAAATTTTCACATAGGGGTCAATTTATCAAGCTCCGTATGCTCCATAACTTGTCCGCCTGCTCTAAAGGCGGCGGCAGACAGAAATCAACACGATCAAATACGATTGGGTTGATTGACACCCCCTGCTAGTGAATCTGCAGGGGGCGGTATTGCACCAACAGTTCACAAAAACTGCTGGTGCAATGATAAATCGTTGTCGGCATTTATCGATGTGCGGCGTACATGAAACACTACATTGTATCATGTCCGTCCGCACTAAAATAAATATACCCCATAATGTATAGATTATACATGTAAGTGTGTGTGTGTGTCTGTATAAAACAATATTAATTGGGAGGGGGTGGAAGTTTTGGTGAGTTCCCACACTTTGTTTTCTAGGTCTTGACCACTGGCCAGATCCTAAACTTACTTTCCTGGTTTTCAAATAAAGATAACAAAAGAACAAAGAGAAATTGATAATAGGAGTAAATTAAAAACTATCTATATCATGAAAGAAAAAAATTAGGTTTCATGTCCCTTTTATGCAAGCTGCATTCATAAGGATAGCGAGACTAAACTTATACAAAGGTAGGTCTTTCTTTGATATTTGCATTTATTAACTTACAGTTACTTTAATCAGCTTGCTTTGCAATACATATTCAGTAAAAGTGCAGAAAAATACCTCCATGGCATAGGCACGCATTATAAAAAGTGGGTAAAAGGAAACCAACAAAAAGAACAAGTGGGTTTTAGTTTTAACATATGTGTTGTAGAATAAATTGAGTAAATGTATTATGTGTTCTAAATATGAAAGACAATTTTCTTAACTCTATGCTTTGACTTGTTTAACCCTTGTGCTATTTGGACATAGGCACTGCTTCACACAGTACTTTGACCAGCGTGCTGTGTGTATAAAGTACCTATGTTAAGCACAGAGGCACATGTTGTGGTCCCCGCTATCAGATTAGACTGATAATGCTCCCTTACCATATGAAGCCAGATTATTGATCGTTATAAAGAGTGACACTGTCTATGTCACTCTCTGTAATGATCATTCATTGGTTCCGAGTGGGGGGGGAGGAGGAGGGAGGTGGGCTGCCCACCAGGGAGGGGCAGGATTCCCTACACTACAAAAAAAGGAATAGGAAGGGAAAAGGAGTTATGGTGCCCTACTCTAACTAAAAATATGGAGGGAGATGCTAACCTACAGAAAAATAAAACACTTGGAGAGAGAAGTAGGGAGGGTGAGGGAAACCCCTACACTATATAAAAGTAAACAAAATAAATAATATTTAAAAAAAATAGTCGATTGTTACTGGCGGACTGACTGCCAGTAGAAAACATGGCAGCGGACAGTAGGAGGGGAATAAGAGAGGTGGGAGGGTGCAGTGACCCTTGAAGAAATAAATAAGTATATTTTAAAAAAAGTTCTAGGGGCCGATTTAACAACGGTCGAATGGCCCCTAATCTTCCTGTTTCCGCACGAGCCTTCAGGCTCACCGGAAACAGGAGTTAAGAAGCAGCGGTCTTAAGACTGCTGCTCCTTAACTCATACTGGCAGACTGTCTGCCAGTACCTAAGATGGTGGTAACCAGTGTGGGGGGGGGGGGTGAAGCCGTTAGGCAGGGATCAGGTAGGGATCAGGTGGTGGGAGGTGTCAGAAGGGTAATCCCTGGGCTAGCGTAAATATTAACCTTACAAGCTAACTGATTAACCCTTTAATTTCATTGTGATGTGCAGCTACAATTACCGAAAAACAATGACAAAGCCATGCATGTCTGCAGATCGCAGGGAAGCTTTTACAACCATTTGTTTTATGACTGCAGTAGTTGTGTGCAAATTATTTCAGTGAGAAACCCAAAGTTTAGAAAAAAGTTAGTGATTTTTTTTTTTATACGACCGTATTTGTCAACCAAATAGTGGCATCAAATATACCAGAATGGGCCTAGCTTAATACCTTTGGTTGTATGCTTTAAAAAATTTAATAAATATATATATAAATAAATAAATATATATATATATATATATATATATATATATATATATATCTGTGTATGTGTGTATATTTAGTTTTCATAAGTAAATCCAAAAAACAAAGGAGTGGTAGCAAAAATACTAAAAATTCTCCAGTACTTTAGGTGAGTTTTTCTTTAACACTCCTGGTAGTGAAGGGGTTATGAATATGTTATGATTCATGTATGCTCTGTCCCTGGTATTGTAAGACTTCTGAATTTAAGTAGTTTTTATTCACAAAAAAATAACCTTAGTAGCAAAAAGCAAGTGCAATATCTTGATGTGTTTGCAGTAAATTAACAAGGCTTATTTATACCTTAGGGAAAACTTTAAAAACAATCTGAAAGTTTAAACTCTGTATTTAAAAGATCTGTCTAGCTTATGTATATGTAAAGGAATGCACATTTGAAAGTTAAAATGTTTTGTTCACTTGTTGAAAAGCTGAAAGTGGGTTTCACCCTGGGGGATGATTCGATTCTTGGAAATCCTGTGCATTTGCCACACTATGTTGTAAACAGGGCCTCTAAATCTGCTGCTGGAATGTTAGGATTTTCTTCAGTGAGAAAAATAGAAGAAAAATAATGTCGGTTTATATTAGCTGAGACTGTCTCTTTGCTCACAAAAACATACTGTACTTGCACATTTTAATATTATAAGGACATAATAAAGCAATAACAAAGAGCTCTGAAGCATAAGAACATTTTATTATTGTTCAAAAGCTTGTGTTTATCTGTCTGTTTAAGCCATTTTTGGCTTTAATTCTGCTCAGGAATGGTAGTGCAGAGCACAAGTGAAGTAATAAAATGCTGAACAGGACATAACAAGCGAGCCAATCAGGAATGGCCTACACACATAACTGACAATCAGTCACCATTTTATCATGAGAAATTTCAGCTCTTTAATGTGGACTTAGATAAAGCTTTGATTATGTTGGTTGCAATCTATAATTTGATACTAATTTAATTAACATGAAAGATCATTCTGGCAAACATAAACTGGTGCAATTTAAATGTAGCACATTTAAGTTCATGTTTTGCTGTACAATGTACTAGACTAAAATGTTTCACAGGACAATATGGGTCAGATTACTAGTGGAGCGCTAAATATCGCTTTCAATAAAGCGATATTAGCGCTCCAAAGTGTAATATCAGCGCACGATAATGTGTGCTGGTATTACAAGTTAACAGCAATGCGAACGTGACCTTGCATTCGCATTGCTGGGAAGCATTGCGCTCATGAGAGCGCACTTCCATAGGCTCCTATGGGAGCCTCGTTCTGATGCCCTCAGTGACGGCATCAGAACATTGCACAGCAAAGAGGGTAAGTAGTGCAGCAATGGGCAGCAAACTTAAATGTATATGTATATGAGTATATAAATATATATTTATTTGCTAATATGTGTATATACACATATTAACACATAAATATATATGTATATAAGCATATACATATATATTTACTGGGAACACACAGTTCCCTTAGACCACATTGTAAAGGCACTTTTCAGTGCCGCTTTTTTTTCTAACACCCCACTTCCACCAACTTTAGCCTCAAAATACTGCTTAGTGCAGGTATTTTATTAAAAAATAAAGATGCTGCTATATTTATTTTTTAATAATAAACTAGGATAAATTGTCTAAAATGTCTTTGTATCCTGTAGCATTAAGATGTCCCTTCTCTGGAAGTAGGGAGCATAGCCCAAATCCTGAAAAACAGCACCAGACCATTATCCCTCCTCCACCAAACTCTACAGGAGGCACCATGTATCTAGCATTCTCCTGGTGTCTGCCACACCCAGATTCTTCCATTAGACTTCCATATATTGAAGCATGATTCATCACTCCAGACAACAATTTTTCAACTGTTCCAGAGTCCAGTGGCAATGGGCAATACACCACACCAGCCAACACTTGGCATTGCACATGCTAATGTCAGACTTCTGTACAGCTGTTTGGCCATGGAAATCCTTTTCAGGAAACTTCTCATGCTGATGTTCCTTCCAGAGGCAGTTTTGGAGGTTTGTAGTGTTTGCTAAAACAGATGATAGATCATTTTTAATCTCTATGCATTTCTGCACTCGATAATCCCGCTCTATGAGTTTGCATGGCTAAATTGTTGCTCCTAGCTGCTTCTACTTCCCAATAATGGCACTTACAGTTGACCGAGGCAGATCAAGTAGGGCAGAAATTTCATGAACTGACTTGTGGCAAAGGTGACATCCTCATATCCTATACAGTGCCAAGTAAAGTGAGCTCTTCAGTACGACCCAATGTACTGCCAATGTTGGTCTGCAGAGATTTGTACACAAGCCTGATATCAACATGCGCAATGCCAAGTGTTGACTATGTTCCCTGGAGTAACGAATCACACTTTACTATCTGGCAGTCTGATGGAAAAATCAGGGTGTGTTAAATCCCAGGAGAACGGTAAATACCGGAATGCATAGTACCTACTGTAAAGTATGATAGAGGAGGGATAATGATCTGGGGCTATTTTTCAGGGTTGGGGATAGGCCCCTTAGTTTCAAGGATGGGTCATCACAATGCTACAGGATACAAAGGCATTTTAGAACACTGGGTGCTTTTAACTTTGTTGCAAGAGTTTGGGGAAGACCTATTCCTCTTCCAGCATGGCTGTGTCCCTGAAGACATGTTTTGATGACTTTGGTATGGAAGAACTCAAATGGACTGACCTAAACACAACTGAACACCTTTGGGATGAATTGAAACACCAAATGTGCGCAAGACCTTCTTGTCCAAGATCACGGCCTGACCTCACAAATACTCTTTTTGGCTCAGTGGGCACAAATTCTCACAGCCAAACTCCAAAATGTTGTGGGAAGTCTTCCCATAAGAGTTGTGGATGTTATAGCCACAAAGAGGGATAGTGGAGCTTTATATTATTGCCTATGATTTTGGAATGGGATGTCCAAAAAGCTCATATAGGTGTGATTGTTAGGTGTACACATTCTTTTGATCATATAGAGTATATATATATATATATATATATATATATATATATATATATATACACTGTGTGCAGAATTATTAGGCAAATGAGTATTTTGACCACATCATCCTCTTTATGCATGTTGTCTTACTCCAAGCTGTATAGGCTCGAAAGCCTACTGCCAATTAAGCATATTAGGTGATGTGCATCTCTGTAATGAGAAGGGGTGTGGTCTAATGACATCAACACCCTATATCAGCTGTGCATAATTATTAGGCAACTTCCTTTCCTTTGGAAAAATGGGTCAAAAGAAGGATTTGACAGGCTCAGAAAAGTAAAAAATAGTGAGATATCTTGCAGAGGGATGCAGCACTCTTAAAATTGCAAAGCTTCTGAAGCGTGATCATCGAACAATCAAGCGTTTCATTCAAAATAGTCAACAGGGTCGCAAGAAGCGTGTGGAAAAACCAAGGTGCAAAATAACTGCCCATGAACTGAGAAAAGTCAAGCGTGCAGCTGCCAAGATGCCACTTGCCACCAGTTTGGCCATATTTCAGAGCTGCAACATCACTGGAGTGCCCAAAAGCACAAGGTGTGCAATAGTCAGAGACATGGTTAATAACTATTTACTAACTAATCAACCTAGTTAAAATAAATACAAACTTAACTGTGAAATAAAAATAAAACATAAGCTAGATACAATATAACTATTAGTTATATTGTAGCTAGCTTAGGTTTTATTTTACAGGTAAGTATTTATTTAGTTTTAAATAGGAATTATTTAGGTATTAATTGTAATTTTTATTTGGAATTATTTTAATTATGTTAAAGTTAGTGGGTGTTAGGGTTAGGGTTAGGGTTACGTTAAGATTAGAGTTAGACTTAGGGTTAGGTTTAGGGGTTAATAACTTTAGTATAGTGGCGGCGACATCGGGGGCAGCAGATTAGGGGTTAATAACAGTAATGTAGGTTGCGGCGATGTTAGGGACAGCAGATTAGGGGTTAATAAGTGTATGTAGGTGGCGAAGAAATTGGGGCAGCAGATTAGGGGTTAATAATATTTAACTAGTATTTGCGATGCGGGAGTGCGGCGGTTTAGGGGTTAATATGTTTATTATAGTGGCGGTGATGTCCGGAGTGGCAGATTAGGGGTTAATCATTTTATTTTAGTGTTTGCTATGCGGGAGGGCCTCGGTTTAGGGGTTAATAGGTAGTTTATGGGTGTTAGTGTACTTTGTAACACTTTAGTTATGAGTTTTATGGTACAGTTTTGTAACGTAAAACTCAGAACTACTGACTTTCAGGTGGCGGTACAGATCTTGTAGTTATAGGCTGTACCGTTCACTTTTTGGCCGGACAGGCAAACTCGTAATACCGGCGCTATGGAAGTCCCATTGAAAAATTACTTTTTGAAAGGTGCGGTAGTTACGTTGCTTTACGGCCAAAAAGGTGTGCGGTACAGCTATACCTACAACACCTGTAATACCAGCGATAGTGAAAAAGAGCCATAACGATGCTTTTTCACTCATAACGCACAACTCGCAATCTAGCTGAATGTTATTTGTTATACAAAAAAATCTTTTATATGATACTTTCACATAAATTAATGTGTATTTGTATTTCTAGAAGTCATGATATGCTTTTATCTAATTTTTTTTTATAAATGATTATTAATGCTAGAATTTGTACATATATCTTTGCTATGGATGTCGCGAACTGAAAATTTTCCATTTGGGAACAGCGAACGCGAACGTCCGCAACTGTTCGCGAACGGGCGAACCGGGCGAAACGCCATTGACTTCAATAGGCAGGCGAATTTTAAAACCCACAGGGACTCTTTCTGGCCACAATAGTGATGGAAAAGTTGTTTCAAGGGGACTAACACCTGGACTGTGGCATGCCGGAGGGGGATCCATGGCAAAACTCCCACGGAAAATTACATAGTTGATGCAGAGTCTGGTTTTAATCCAGAAAGGGCATAAATCACCTAACATTCCTAAATTGTTTGGAATAACGTGCTTTAAAACATCAGGTTTGATGTTGTATCGATCAGGTAGTGTAAGGGTTACGCCCGCTTCACAGTGACAGACCAAACTCCCTGTTTAATGCACCGCAAACAACCGCAAACAGTCCATTTGCACAACCACGAGATAGATAGATTTGATAGATAGATAGATACATAGATTAGATAGATAGATCAATATATGTAATATACAATTGATAGATACGATAGATAGATTTGATAGATAAATAGATAGATTTGATAGATAGATAATTTCCCAGACAGAGAATTACAAGACGTGCGGTCTGGGACCCATGGTAAGGTTCCAAGAGGCAGTTGCGGCGCCAGGGGACGTGTATATGGCATGGATTTTAGAAACCGGGAGATGGAAAAAGATGCTTGGTCGGTCCTCCTACTTCAAATTTGGGGCACTGTGCGTGCAATCTACTGTGCCACCAGATATGAGTGGTGTGTTAAGTAGTACTATTCTGATCAGTTTAATACCTGTTACTCCCCCTATCGGGGGACGTGTATATGGCATGGATTTTAGGAACCGGGAGATGGAAAAAGATGCTTGGTCGGTCCTCTTACTTCAAATATGGGGCACTGCGCGTGCAATCGTGGCAGGACTTTTAGCCGACGGACATTTGGCCGACGGACATTTGGCCGAAACACAAGTGGCTGTCACAAAACAGTCCGGCCACGAGATAGATAGATTTGATAAATAGATAGATACATAGATTAGATAGATAGATCAATAGATGCAATATACATTTGATAGATACGATAGATAGATAGATACATAGATAGATTTGATAGATAAATAGATAGATTTGATAGATAGATAATTTCCCAGACAGAGAATTACAAGACGTGCGGTCTGGAACCCATGGTAAGGTTCCCAGAGGCAGTTGCGGCGCCAGGGGACGTGTATATGGCATGGATTTTAGGAACCGGGAGATGGAAAAAGATGCTTGGTCGGTCCTCCTACTTCAAATTTGGGGCACTGCGCGTGCAATCTAGTTTTTTTTAAATTTACACAACTGTTACAACAGATATGAGTGGTGGCACTGTGGGCAAGTGGGCCTGGCACACACCCTGGCAGGCAGGCAACTGAAATTAGATTACACTAGCAGACTGATGTTTAACAGTCAAAAAAGTTATTTTTTTTAAATTTACACTACTGTTACAACAGATATGAGTGGTGGCACTGTGGGCAAGTGGGCCTGGCACACACGCTGGCAGGCAGGCAACCGCAATTAGATTACACTAGCAGACTGATGTTTCACAATCAAAAAAGATTTTTTTTTAAATTTACACTACTGTTACAACAGATATGAGTGGTGGCACTGTGGGCAAGTGGGCCTGGCACACACGCTGGCAAGCAGGCAACTGCAATTAGATTACACTAGCAGACTGATGTTTCACAGTCAAAAAAGTTTTTTTTTTAAATTTACACTACTGTTACAACAGATATGAGTGGTGGCACTGTGGGCAAGTGGGCCTGGCACACACGCTGGCAGGCAGGCAACTGCAATTAGATTACACTAGCAGACTGATGTTTCACAGTCAAAAAGTTTTTTTTTTTTTAAATTTACACTACTGTTACAATATGAGTGGTGGCACTGTGGGCAAGTGGGCCTGGCACACATGCTGGCAGGCAGGCAACTGCAATTAGATTACACTAGCAGACTGATGTTTCACAGTCAAAAAAGTTTTTTTTTTTAAATTTACACTACTGTTACAACAGATATGAGTGGTGGCACTGTGGGCAAGTGGGCCTGGCACACACGCTGGCAAGCAGGCAACTGCAATTAGATTACACTAGCAGACTGATGTTTCACAGTCAAAAAGTTTTTTTTTTTTTAAATTTACACTACTGTTACAATATGAGTGGTGGCACTGTGGGCAAGTGGGCCTGGCACACATGCTGGCAGGCAGGCAACTGCAATTAGATTACACTAGCAGACTGATGTTTCACAGTCAAAAAAGTTTTTTTTTTTTAAATTTACACTACTGTTACAACAGATATGAGTGGTGACACTGTGGGCAAGTGGGCCTGGCACACACGCTGGCAGGCAGGCAACTGCAATTAGATTACACTAGCAGACTGATGTTTCACAGTCAAAAAAGTTTTTTTTTTTTTTAATTTACACTACTGTTACAATATGAGTGGTGGCACTGTGGGCAAGTGGGCCTGGCACACATGCTGGCAGGCAGGCAACTGCAATTAGATTACACTAGCAGACTGATGTTTCACAGTCAAAAAAGTTTTTTTTTTTTAAATTTACACTACTGTTACAACAGATATGAGTGGTGGCACTGTGGGCAAGTGGGCCTGGCACACACGCTGGCAAGCAGGCAACTGCAATTAGATTACACTAGCAGACTGATGTTTCACAGTCAAAAAAGTTTTTTTTTTTTAAATTTACACTACTGTTACAACATATATGAGTGGTGGCACTGTGGGCAAGTGGGCCTGGCACACATGCTGACAGGCAGGCAACTGCAATTAGATTACACTAGCAGACTGATGTTTCACAGTCCAAAAAGTTTTTTTTTTTTAAATTTACACTACTGTTACAACAGATATGAGTGGTGACACTGTGGGCAAGTGGGCCTGGCACACACGCTGGCAGGCAGGCAACTGCAATTAGATTACACTAGCAGACTGATGTTTCACAGTCAAAAAAGTTTTTTTTTTTTAAATTTACACTACTGTTACAACAGATATGAGTGGTGGCACTGTGGGCAAGTGGGCCTGGCACACACGCTGGCAGGCAGGCAGGCAACTGCAATTAGATTACACTAGCAGACTGATGTTTCACAGCCAAAAAAGTTTTTTTTTTTAAATTTACACTACTGTTACAACAGATATGAGTGGTGGCACTGTGGGCAAGTGGGCCTGGCACACACGCTGGCAGGCAGGCAGGCAACTGCAATTAGATTACACTAGCAGACTGATGTTTCACAGTCAAAAAAGTTTTTTTTTTTAAATTTACACTACTGTTACAACAGATATGAGTGGTGGCACTGTGGGCAAGTGGGCCTGGCACACACGCTGGCAGGCAGGCAACTGCAATTAGATTACACTAGCAGACTGATGTTTCACAGTCAAAAAGTTTTTTTTTTTTTTAAATTTACACTACTGTTACAATATGAGTGGTGGCACTGTGGGCAAGTGGGCCTGGCACACCTGCTGGCAGGCAGGCAACTGCAATTAGATTACACTAGCAGACTGATGTTTCACAGTCAAAAAAGTTTTTTTTTTAAAATTTACACTACTGTTACAACAGATATGAGTGGTGGCACTGTGGGCAAGTGGGCCTGGCACACACTCTGGCAGGCAGGCAACTGCAATTAGATTACACTAGCAGACTGATGTTTCACAGTCAAAAAAGTTATTTTTTTTAAATTTACACTACTGTTACAACAGATATGAGTGGTGGCACTGTGGGCAAGTGGGCCTGGCACACACGCTGGCAGGCAGGCAGGCAGGCAACTGCAATTAGATTACACTAGCAGACTGATGTTTCACAGTCAAAAAAGTTTTTTTTTTAAATTTACACTACTGTTACAACAGATATGAGTGGTGGCACTGTGGGCAAGTGGGCCTGGCACACACGCTGGCAGGCAGGCAACTGCAATTAGATTACACTAGCAGACTGATGTTTCACAGTCAAAAAAGTTTTTTTTTTAAATTTACACTACTGTTACAACAGATATGAGTGGTGGCCCTGTGGGCAAGTGGGCCTGGCACACACGCTGGCAGGCAGGCAACTGCAATTAGATTACACTAGCAGACTGATGTTTCACAGTCAAAAAAGTTTTTTTTTTAAAAATTTTACACTACTGTTACAACAGATATGAGTGGTGGCACTGTGGGCAAGTGGGCCTGGCACACACGCTGGCAGGCAGGCAACTGCAATTAGATTACACTAGCAGACTGATGTTTCACAGTCAAAAAAGTTTTTTTTTTTAAATTTACACTACTGTTACAACAGATATGAGTGGTGGAACTGTGGGCAAGTGGGCCTGGCACACACGCTGGCAGGCAGGCAGGCAACTGCAATTAGATTACACTAGCAGACTGATGTTTCACAGTCAAAAAATGGTTTTTTTTAAATTTACACTACTGTTACAACAGATATGAGTGGTGGCACTGTGGGCAAGTGGGCCTGGCACACACGCTGGCAGGCAGGCAGGCAACTGCAATTAGATTACACTAGCAGACTGATGTTTCACAGTCAAAAATGTTTTTTTTTAAATTTACACTACTGTTACAACAGATATGAGTGGTGGCACTGTGGGCAAGTGGGCCTGGCACACACGCTGGCAGGCAGGCAACTGCAATTAGATTACACTAGCAGACTGATGTTTCACAGTCAAAAAAGTTTTTTTTTTAAATTTACACTACTGTTACAACAGATATGAGTGGTGGCCCTGTGGGCAAGTGGTCCTGGCACACACGCTGGCAGGCAGGCAACTGCAATTAGATTACACTAGCAGACTGATATTTCACAGTCAAAAAAGTTTTTTTTTTTAAATTTACACTACTGTTACAACAGATATGAGTGGTGGCACTGTGGGCAAGTGGGCCTGGCACATACGCTGGCAGGCAGGCAACTGCAATTAGATTACACTAGCAGACTGATGTTTCACAGTCAAAAATTTTTTTTTTTTTTAATTTACACTACTGTTACAACAGATATGAGTGGTGGCACTGTGGGCAAGTGGGCCTGGCACACACGCTGGCAGGCAGGCAACTGCAGTTAGATTACACTAGCAGACTGATGTTTCACAGTCAAAAAAGTTTTTTTTTTTTTAAATTTACACTACTGTTACAACAGATATGAGTGGTGGCACTGTGGGCAAGTGGGCCTGGCACACACTCTGGCAGGCAGGCAACTGCAATTAGCTTACTCTAGCAGACTGATGTTTCACAGTCCAAAAAGTTTTTTTTTTTTTAAATTTACACTACTGTTACAACAGATATGAGTGGTGACACTGTGGGCAAGTGGGCCTGGCACACACGCTGGCAGGCAGGCAACTGCAATTAGATTACACTAGCAGACTGATGTTTCACAGTCAAAAAAGTTTTTTTTTTTTAAATTTACACTACTGTTACAACAGATATGAGTGGTGGCACTGTGGGCAAGTGGGCCTGGCACACACACTGGCAGGCAGGCAGGCAACTGCAATTAGATTACACTAGCAGACTGATGTTTCACAGTCAAAAAAGTTTTTTTTTTAAATTTACACTACTGTTACAACAGATATGAGTGGTGGCACTGTGGGCAAGTGGGCCTGGCACACATGCTGGCAGGCAGGCAACTGCAATTAGATTACACTAGCAGACTGATGTTTCACAGTCAAAAAATTTTTTTTTTTAAATTTACACTACTGTTACAACAGATATGAGTGGTGGCCCTGTGGGCAAGTGGGCCTGGCACACACGCTGGCAGGCAGGCAACTGCAATTAGATTACACTAGCAGACTGATGTTTCACAGTCAAAAAAGTTTTTTTTAAAAAAAATTTTACACTACTGTTACAACAGATATGAGTGGTGGCACTGTGGGCAAGTGGGCCTGGCACACACGCTGGCAGGCAGGCAACTGCAATTAGATTACACTAGCAGACTGATGTTTCACAGTCAAAAAAGTTTTTTTTTAAATTTACACTACTGTTACAACAGATATGAGTGGTGGCCCTGTGGGCAAGTGGGCCTGGTACACACGCTGGCAGGCAGGCAACTGCAATTAGATTACACTAGCAGACTGATGTTTCACAGTCAAAAAAGTTTATTTTTTTTAAATTTACACTACTGTTAAAACAGATATGAGTGGTGGAACTGTGGGCAAGTGGGCCTGGCACACACGCTGGCAGGCAGGCAACTGCAATTAGATTACACTAGCAGACTGATGTTTCACAGTCAAAAAAGTTTTTTTTTTTAAAATTTACACTACTGTTACAACAGATATGAGTGGTGGCGCTGTGGGCAAGTGGGCCTGACACGCACGCTGGCAGGCAGGCAGGCAACTGCAATTAGATTACACTAGCAGACTGATGTTTCACAGTCAAAAAAGGTTTTTTTTTAAATTTACACTACTGTTACAACAGATATGAGTGGTGGCACTGTGGGCAAGTGGGCCTGGCACACACGCTGGCAGGCAGGCAACTGCAATTAGATTACACTAGCAGACTGATGTTTCACAGTCAAAAAAGTTTTTTTTTTAAATTTACACTACTGTTACAACAGATATGAGTGGTGCCCTGTGGGCAAGTGGGCCTGGCACACACGCTGGCAGGCAGGCAACTGCAATTAGATTACACTAGCAGACTGATGTTTCACAGTCAAAAAAGTTTTTTTTTAAAAAAATTTACACTACTGTTACAACAGATATGAGTGGTGGCACTGTGGGCAAGTGGGCCTGGCACACACGCTGGCAGGCAGGCAACTGCAATTAGATTACACTAGCAGACTGATGTTTCACAGTCAAAAAAGTTTTTTTTTTAAATTTACACTACTGTTACAACAGATATGAGTGGTGGCCCTGTGGGCAAGTGGGCCTGGTACACACGCTGGCAGGCAGGCAGCTGCAATTAGATTACACTAGCAGACTGATGTTTCACAGTCAAAAAAGTTAGTTTTTTTTAAATTTACACTACTGTTAAAACAGATATGAGTGGTGGCACTGTGGGCAAGTGGGCCTGACACGCACGCTGGCAGGCAGGCAACTGCAATTAGATTACACTAGCAGACTGATGTTCCACAGTCAAATTTTTTTTTTTTTTTTAAATTAAACTACTGTTACAACAGATATGAGTGGTGGCACTGTGGGCAAGTGGGCCTGGCACACACGCTGGCAGGCAGGCAACTGCAATTAGATTACACTAGCAGACTGATATTTCACAGTCAAAAAAGTTTTTTTTTTTAAATTTACACTACTGTTACAACAGATATGAGTGGTGGCACTGTGGGCAAGTGGGCCTGGCACACACTCTGGCAGGCAGGCAACTGCAATTAGATTACTCTAGCAGACTGATGTTCCACAGTCCAAAAAGTTTTTTTTTTTTTAAATTTACACTACTGTTACAACAGATATGAGTGGTGACACTGTGGGCAAGTGGGCCTGGCACACACGCTGGCAGGCAGGCAACTGCAATTAGATTACACTAGCAGACTGATGTTTCACAGTCAAAAAAGTTTTTTTTTTTTAAATTTACACTACTGTTACAACAGATATGAGTGGTGGCACTGTGGGCAAGTGGGCCTGGCACACACGCTGGCAGGCAGGCAGGCAACTGCAATTAGATTACACTAGCAGACTGATGTTTCACAGTCAAAAAAGTTTTTTTTTTTTAAATTTACACTACTGTTACAACAGATATGAGTGGTGGCGCTGTGGGCAAGTGGGCCTGGCACACACGCTGGCAGGCACGCAACTGCAATTAGATTACACTAGCAGACTGATATTTAACAGTCAAAAAAGTTATTTTTTTTAAATTTACACTACTGTTACAACAGATATGAGTGGTGGCACTGTGGGCAAGTGGGCCTGGCACACACGCTAGCAGGCAGGCAGGCAACTGCAATTAGATTACACTAGCAGACTGATGTTTCACAGTCAAAAAAGTTTTTTTTTTTTAAATTTACACTACTGTTACAACAGATATGAGTGGTGGCACTGTGGGCAAGTGGGCCTGGCACACACTCTGGCAGGCAGGCAACTGCAATTAGATTACACTAGCAGACTGATGTTTCACAGTCAAAAAAGTTTTTTTTTTTAAATTTACACTACTGTTACAACAGATATGAGTGGTGGCACTGTGGGCAAGTGGGCCTGGCACACACGCTGGCAGGCAGGCAGGCAACTGCAATTAGATTACACTAGCAGACTGATGTTTCACAGTCAAAAAAGGTTTTTTTTTAAATTTACACTACTGTTACAACAGATATGAGTGGTGGCACTGTGGGCAAGTGGGCCTGGCACACACGCTGGCAGGCAGGCAACTGCAATTAGATTACACTAGCAGACTGATGTTTCACAGTCAAAAAAGTTTTTTTTTTAAATTTACACTACTGTTACAACAGATATGAGTGGTGGCCCTGTGGGCAAGTGGGCCTGGCACACACGCTGGCAGGCAGGCAACTGCAATTAGATTACACTAGCAGACTGATGTTTCACAGTCAAAAAAGTTTTTTTTTAAAAAAATTTACACTACTGTTACAACAGATATGAGTGGTGGCACTGTGGGCAAGTGGGCCTGGCACACACGCTGGCAGGCAGGCAACTGCAATTAGATTACACTAGCAGACTGATGTTTCACAGTCAAAAAAGTTTTTTTTTTAAATTTACACTACTGTTACAACAGATATGAGTGGTGGCCCTGTGGGCAAGTGGGCCTGGTACACACGCTGGCAGGCAGGCAGCTGCAATTAGATTACACTAGCAGACTGATGTTTCACAGTCAAAAAAGTTAGTTTTTTTTAAATTTACACTACTGTTAAAACAGATATGAGTGGTGGCACTGTGGGCAAGTGGGCCTGACACGCACGCTGGCAGGCAGGCAACTGCAATTAGATTACACTAGCAGACTGATGTTCCACAGTCAAATTTTTTTTTTTTTTTTAAATTAAACTACTGTTACAACAGATATGAGTGGTGGCACTGTGGGCAAGTGGGCCTGGCACACACGCTGGCAGGCAGGCAACTGCAATTAGATTACACTAGCAGACTGATGTTTCACAGTCAAAAAAGTTTTTGTTTTTTTTAATTTACACTACTGTTACAACAGATATGAGTGGTGGCACTGTGGGCAAGTGGGCCTGACACGCACGCTGGCAGGCAGGCAACTGCAATTAGATTACACTAGCAGACTGATATTTCACAGTCAAAAAAGTTTTTTTTTTTAAATTTACACTACTGTTACAACAGATATGAGTGGTGGCGGCACTGTGGGCAAGTGGGCCTGGCACATACGCTGGCAGGCAGGCAACTGCAATTAGATTACACTAGCAGACTGATGTTTCACAGTCAAAAAAGTTTTTTTTTTTAATTTACACTACTGTTACAACAGATATGAGTGGTGGCACTGTGGGCAAGTGGGCCTGGCACATACGCTAGCAGGCAGGCAACTGCAGTTAGATTACACTAGCAGACTGATGTTTCACAGTCAAAAAAGTTTTTTTTTTTTTAAATTTACACTACTGTTACAACAGATATGAGTGGTGGCACTGTGGGCAAGTGGGCCTGGCACACACTCTGGCAGGCAGGCAACTGCAATTAGATTACTCTAGCAGACTGATGTTCCACAGTCCAAAAAGTTTTTTTTTTTTTAAATTTACACTACTGTTACAACAGATATGAGTGGTGACACTGTGGGCAAGTGGGCCTGGCACACACGCTGGCAGGCAGGCAACTGCAATTAGATTACACTAGCAGACTGATGTTTCACAGTCAAAAAAGTTTTTTTTTTTTAAATTTACACTACTGTTACAACAGATATGAGTGGTGGCACTGTGGGCAAGTGGGCCTGGCACACACGCTGGCAGGCAGGCAGGCAACTGCAATTAGATTACACTAGCAGACTGATGTTTCACAGTCAAAAAAGTTTTTTTTTTAAATTTACACTACTGTTACAACAGATATGAGTGGTGGCACTGTGGGCAAGTGGGCCTGGCACACACGCTGGCAGGCAGGCAACTGCAATTAGATTACACTAGCAGACTGATGTTTCACAGTCAAAAAAGTTTTTTTTTAAATTTACACTACTGTTACAACAGATATGAGTGGTGGCCCTGTGGGCAAGTGGGCCTGGCACACACGCTGGCAGGCAGGCAACTGCAATTAGATTACACTAGCAGACTGATGTTTCACAGTCAAAAAAGTTTTTTTTTAAAAAAAATTTACACTACTGTTACAACAGATATGAGTGGTGGCACTGTGGGCAAGTGGGCCTGGTACACGCGCTGGCAGGCAGGCAACTGCAATTAGATTACACTAGCAGACTGATGTTTCACAGTCAAAAAAGTTTTTTTTAAAATTTACACTACTGTTACAACAGATATGAGTGGTGGCCCTGTGGGCAAGTGGGCCTGGTACACACGCTGGCAGGCAGGCAACTGCAATTAGATTACACTAGCAGACTGATGTTTCACAGTCAAAAAAGTTTTTTTTTTTTAAATTTACACTACTGTTAAAACAGATATGAGTGGTGGAACTGTGGGCAAGTGGGCCTGGCACACACGCTGGCAGGCAGGCAACTGCAATTAGATTACACTAGCAGACTGATGTTTCACAGTCAAAAAAGTTTTTTTTTTTTAAATTTACACTACTGTTACAACAGATATGAGTGGTGGCGCTGTGGGCAAGTGGGCCTGACACGCACGCTGGCAGGCAGGCAACTGCAATTAGATTACACTAGCAGACTGATGTTTCACCGTCAAAAAAGTTTTTTTTTTTTTTAATTTAAACTACTGTTACAACAGATATGAGTGGTGGCACTGTGGGCAAGTGGGCCTGGCACACACGCTGGCAGGCAGGCAACTGCAATTAGATTACACTAGCAGACTGATGTTTCACAGTCAAAAAAGTTTTTTTTTTTTAATTTACACTACTGTTACAACAGATATGAGTGGTGGCACTGTGGGCAAGTGGGCCTGGCACATACGCCGGCAGGCAGGCAACTGCAATTAGATTACACTAGCAGACTGATGTTTCACAGTCAAAAAAGTTTTTTTTTTTTTTAATTTACACTACTGTTACAACAGATATGAGTGGTGGCATTGTGGGCAAGTGGGCCTGGCACACACGCTGGCAGGCAGGCAACTGCAGTTAGATTACACTAGCAGACTGATGTTTCACAGTCTAAAAAGTTTTTTTTTTTTAAATTTACACTACTGTTACAACAGATATGAGTGGTGGCACTGTGGGCAAGTGGGCCTGGCACACACGCTGGCAGGCACGTAACTGCAATTAGATTACACTAGCAGACTGATATTTAACAGTCAAAAAAGTTATTTTTTTTAAATTTACACTACTGTTACAACAGATATGAGTGGTGGCACTGTGGGCAAGTGGGCCTGGCACACACGCTGGCAGGCAGGCAGGCAACTGCAATTAGATTACACTAGCAGACTGATGTTTCACAGTCAAAAAAGTTTTTTTTTTTAAATTTACACTACTGTTACAACAGATATGAGTGGTGGCACTGTGGGCAAGTGGGCCTGGCACACACGATGGCAGGCAGGCAACTGCAATTAGATTACACTAGCAGACTGATGTTTCACAGTCAAAAAAGTTTGTTTTTTTTAAATTTACACTACTGTTACAACAGATATGAGTGGTGGCACTGTGGGCAAGTGGGCCTGGTGCACACGCTGGCAGGCAGGCAACTGCTATTAGATTACACTAGCAGACTGATGTTTCACAGTCAAAAAAGTTTTTTTTTTTAAATTTACACTACTGTTACAACAGATATGAGTGGTGGAACTGTGGGCAAGTGGGCCTGGCACACACGCTGGCAGGCATGCAACTGCAATTAGATTACACTAGCAGACTGATGTTTCACAGTCAAAAAGTTGTTTTTTTTAAATTTACACTACTGTTACAACAGATATGAGTGGCGGCACTGTGGGCAAGTGGGCCTGACACACACGCTGGCAGGCAGGCAACTGCAATTAGATTACACTAGCAGACTGATGTTTCACAGTCAAAATAGTTTATTTTTTTTAAATTTACACTACTGTTAAAACAGATATGAGTGGTGGAACTGTGGGCAAGTGGGCCTGGCACACACGCTGGCAGGCAGGCAACTGCAATTAGATTACACTAGCAGACTGATGTTTCACAGTCAAAAAAGTTTTTTTTTTTTAAATTTACACTACTGTTACAACAGATATGAGTGGTGGCGCTGTGGGCAAGTGGGCCTGACACGCACGCTGGCAGGCAGGCAACTGCAATTAGATTACACTAGCAGACTGATGTTTCACCGTCAAAAAAGTTTTTTTTTTTTTTAATTTAAACTACTGTTACAACAGATATGAGTGGTGGCACTGTGGGCAAGTGGGCCTGGCACACACGCTGGCAGGCAGGCAACTGCAATTAGATTACACTAGCAGACTGATGTTTCACAGTCAAAAAAGTTTTTTTTTTTTAATTTACACTACTGTTACAACAGATATGAGTGGTGGCACTGTGGGCAAGTGGGCCTGGCACATACGCCGGCAGGCAGGCAACTGCAATTAGATTACACTAGCAGACTGATGTTTCACAGTCAAAAAAGTTTTGTTTTTTTTTAATTTACACTACTGTTACAACAGATATGAGTGGTGGCATTGTGGGCAAGTGGGCATGGCACACACGCTGGCAGGCAGGCAACTGCAGTTAGATTACACTAGCAGACTGATGTTTCACAGTCTAAAAAGTTTTTTTTTTTTAAATTTACACTACTGTTACAACAGATATGAGTGGTGGCACTGTGGGCAAGTGGGCCTGGCACACACGCTGGCAGGCACGCAACTGCAATTAGATTACACTAGCAGACTGATATTTAACAGTCAAAAAAGTTATTTTTTTTAAATTTACACTACTGTTACAACAGATATGAGTGGTGGCACTGTGGGCAAGTGGGCCTGGCACACACGCTGGCAGGCAGGCAGGCAACTGCAATTAGATTACACTAGCAGACTGATGTTTCACAGTCAAAAAAGTTTTTTTTTTTAAATTTACACTACTGTTACAACAGATATGAGTGGTGGCACTGTGGGCAAGTGGGCCTGGCACACACGATGGCAGGCAGGCAACTGCAATTAGATTACACTAGCAGACTGATGTTTCACAGTCAAAAAAGTTTGTTTTTTTTAAATTTACACTACTGTTACAACAGATATGAGTGGTGGCACTGTGGGCAAGTGGGCCTGGTGCACACGCTGGCAGGCAGGCAACTGCAATTAGATTACACTAGCAGACTGATGTTTCACAGTCAAAAAGTTGTTTTTTTTTAATTTACACTACTGTTACAACAGATATGAGTGGTGGCACTGTGGGCAAGTGGGCCTGACACGCACGCTGACAGGCAGGCAACTGCAATTAGATTACACTAGCAGACTGATGTTTCACAGTCAAAAAAGTTTTTTTTTTTTAATTTACACTACTGTTACAACAGATATGAGTGGTGGCACTGTGGGCAAGTGGGCCTGGCACATACGCCGGCAGGCAGGCAACTGCAATTAGATTACACTAGCAGACTGATGTTTCACAGTCAAAAAAGTTTTGTTTTTTTTTAATTTACACTACTGTTACAACAGATATGAGTGGTGGCATTGTGGTCAAGTGGGCATGGCACACACGCTGGCAGGCAGGCAACTGCAGTTAGATTACACTAGCAGACTGATGTTTCACAGTCTAAAAAGTTTTTTTTTTTTAAATTTACACTACTGTTACAACAGATATGAGTGGTGGCACTGTGGGCAAGTGGGCCTGGCACACACGCTGGCAGGCACGCAACTGCAATTAGATTACACTAGCAGACTGATATTTAACAGTCAAAAAAGTTATTTTTTTTAAATTTACACTACTGTTACAACAGATATGAGTGGTGGCACTGTGGGCAAGTGGGCCTGGCACACACGCTGGCAGGCAGGCAGGCAACTGCAATTAGATTACACTAGCAGACTGATGTTTCACAGTCAAAAAAGTTTTTTTTTTTAAATTTACACTACTGTTACAACAGATATGAGTGGTGGCACTGTGGGCAAGTGGGCCTGGCACACACGATGGCAGGCAGGCAACTGCAATTAGATTACACTAGCAGACTGATGTTTCACAGTCAAAAAAGTTTGTTTTTTTTAAATTTACACTACTGTTACAACAGATATGAGTGGTGGCACTGTGGGCAAGTGGGCCTGGTGCACACGCTGGCAGGCAGGCAACTGCAATTAGATTACACTAGCAGACTGATGTTTCACAGTCAAAAAGTTGTTTTTTTTTAATTTACACTACTGTTACAACAGATATGAGTGGTGGCACTGTGGGCAAGTGGGCCTGACACGCACGCTGACAGGCAGGCAACTGCAATTAGATTACACTAGCAGACTGATGTTTCACAGTCAAAAAAGTTAGTTTTTTTTAAATGTACACTACTGTTACAACAGATATGAGTGGTGGCACTGTGGGCAAGTGGGCCTGACACGCACGCTGGCAGGCAGGCAACTGCAATTAGATTACACTAGCAGACTGATGTTTCACAGTCAAAAAAGTTAGTTTTTTTTTAAATTTACACTACTGTTTCAACAGATATGAGTGGTGGCCCTGTGGGCAAGTGGGCCTGGCACACATGCTGGCAGGCAGGCAACTGCAATTAGATTACACTAGCAGACTGATGTTTCACAGTCAAAAAAGTTTTTTTTTTTAAATTTACACTACTGTTACAACAGATATGAGTGGTGGCACTGTGGGCAAGTGGGCCTGGCACACACGCTGGCAGGCAGGCAGCTGCAATTAGATTACACTAGCAGACTGATGTTTCACAGTCAAAAAAGTTAGTTTTTTTTAAATTTACACTACTGTTACAACAGATATGAGTGGTGGCACTGTGGGCAAGTGGGCCTGACACGCACGCTGGCAGGCAGGCAACTGCAATTAGATTACACTAGCAGACTGATGTTTCACAGTCAAAAATTTTTTTTTTAAATTAAACTACTGTTACAACAGATATGAGTGGTGGCACTGTGGGCAAGTGGGCCTGGCACACACGCTGGCAGGCAGGCAACTGCAATTAGATTACACTAGCAGACTGATGTTTCACAGTCAAAAAAGTTTTTTTTTTTTTTAATTTACACTACTGTTACAACAGATATGAGTGGTGGCACTGTGGGCAAGTGGGCCTGGCACATACGCTGGCAGGCAGGCAACTGCAATTAGATTACACTAGCAGACTGATGTTTCACAGTCAAAAAAGTTGTTTTTTTTTTAATTTACACTACCGTTACAACAGATATGAGTGGTGGCACTGTGGGCAAGTGGGCCTGGCACACACGCTGGCAGGCAGGCAACTGCAGTTAGATTACACTAGCAGACTGATGTTTCACAGTCAAAAAAGTTTGGTTTTTTTTAATTTACACTACTGTTACAACAGATATGAGTGGTGGCACTGTGGGCAAGTGGGCCTGGCACACACTCTGGCAGGCAGGCAACTGCAATTAGATTGCACTAGCAGACTGATGTTTCACAGTCAAAAAAGTTTTTTTTTTTAAATTTACACTACTGTTACAACAGATATGAGTGGTGGCACTGTGGGCAAGTGGGTCTGGCACACACGCTGGCAGGCAGGCAGGCAACTGCAATTAGATTACACTAGCAGACTGATGTTTCACAGTCAAAAAAGTTTTTTTTTTTTTAATTTACACTACTGTTACAACAGATATGAGTGGTGGCCCTGTGGGCAAGTGGGCCTGGCACACATGCTGGCAGGCAGGCAACTGCAATTAGATTACACTAGCAGACTGATGTTTCACAGTCAAAAAAGTTTTTTTTTTTAAATTTACACTACTGTTACAACAGATATGAGTGGTGGCACTGTGGGCAAGTGGGCCTGGCACACACGCTGGCAGGCAGGCAGCTGCAATTAGATTACACTAGCAGACTGATGTTTCACAGTCAAAAAAGTTAGTTTTTTTTAAATTTACACTACTGTTACAACAGATATGAGTGGTGGCACTGTGGGCAAGTGGGCCTGACACGCACGCTGGCAGGCAGGCAACTGCAATTAGATTACACTAGCAGACTGATGTTTCACAGTCAAAATTTTTTTTTTTAAATTAAACTACTGTTACAACAGATATGAGTGGTGGCACTGTGGGCAAGTGGGCCTGGCACACACGCTGGCAGGCAGGCAACTGCAATTAGATTACACTAGCAGACTGATGTTTCACAGTCAAAAAAGTTTTTTTTTTTTTTAATTTACACTACTGTTACAACAGATATGAGTGGTGGCACTGTGGGCAAGTGGGCCTGACACGCACGCTGGCAGGCAGGCAACTGCAATTAGATTACACTAGCAGACTGATATTTCACAGTCAAAAAAGTTTTTTTTTTTAAATTTACACAACAGATATGAGTGGTGGCACTGTGGGCAAGTGGGCCTGGCACATACGCTGGCAGGCAGGCAACTGCAATTAGATTACACTAGCAGACTGATGTTTCACAGTCAAAAAAGTTTTTTTTTTTTTAATTTACACTACTGTTACAACAGATATGAGTGGTGGCACTGTGGGCAAGTGGGCCTGGCACACACGCTGGTAGGCAGGCAACTGCAGTTAGATTACACTAGCAGACTGATGTTTCACAGTCAAAAAAGTTTTTTTTTTTTTAATTTACACTACTGTTACAACAGATATGAGTGGTGGCACTGTGGGCAAGTGGGCCTGGCACACACTCTGGCAGGCAGGCAACTGCAATTAGATTGCACTAGCAGACTGATGTTTCACAGTCAAAAAAGTTTTTTTTTTAAATTTACACTACTGTTACAACAGATATGAGTGGTGGCACTGTGGGCAAGTGGGCCTGGCACACACGCTGGCAGGCAGGCAGGCAACTGCAATTAGATTACACTAGCAGACTGATGTTTCACAGTCAAAAAAGGTTTTTTTTTTAATTTACACTACTGTTACAACAGATATGAGTGGTGGCACTGTGGGCAAGTGGGCCTGGCACACACGCTGGCAGGCAGGCAACTGCAATTAGATTACACTAGCAGACTGATGTTTCACAGTCAAAAAAGTTTTTTTTTTAAATTTACACTACTGTTACAACAGATATGAGTGGTGGCCCTGTGGGCAAGTGGGCCTGGCACACACGCTGGCAGGCAGGCAACTGCAATTAGATTACACTAGCAGACTGATGTTTCACAGTCAAAAAAGTTTTTTTTTAAAAAAATTTTACACTACTGTTACAACAGATATGAGTGGTGGCACTGTGGGCAAGTGGGCCTGGCACACGCGATGGCAGGCAGGCAACTGCAATTAGATTACACTAGCAGACTGATGTTTCACAGTCAAAAAAGTTTTTTTTTTAAATTTACACTACTGTTACAACAGATATGAGTGGTGGCCCTGTGGGCAAGTGGGCCTGGTACACACGCTGGCAGGCAGGCAGCTGCAATTAGATTACACTAGCAGACTGATGTTTCACAGTCAAAAAAGTTAGTTTTTTTTAAATTTACACTACTGTTAAAACAGATATGAGTGGTGGAACTGTGGGCAAGTGGGCCTGACACGCACGCTGGCAGGCAGGCAACTGCAATTAGATTACACTAGCAGACTGATGTTTCACAGTCAAATTTTTTTTTTTTTTAAATTAAACTACTGTTACAACAGATATGAGTGGTGGCACTGTGGGCAAGTGGGCCTGGCACATACGCTGGCAGGCAGGCAACTGCAATTAGATTACACTAGCAGACTGATGTTTCACAGTCAAAAAAGTTTTTGTTTTTTTTAATTTACACTACTGTTACAACAGATATGAGTGGTGGCACTGTGGGCAAGTGGGCCTGACACACACGCTGGCAGGCAGGCAACTGCAATTAGATTACACTAGCAGACTGATATTTCACAGTCAAAAAAGTTTTTTTTTTTAAATTTACACTACTGTTGCAACAGATATGAGTGGTGGCACTGTGGGCAAGTGGGCCTGGCACACACGCTGGCAGGCAGGCAACTGCAGTTAGATTACACTAGCAGACTGATGTTTCACAGTCAAAAAAGTTTTTGTTTTTTTTAAATTTACACTACTGTTACAACAGATATGAGTGGTGGCACTGTGGGCAAGTGGGCCTGGCACACACTCTGGCAGGCAGGCAACTGCAATTAGATTACACTAGCAGACTGATGTTTCACAGTCCAAAAAGTTGTTTTTTTTTAAATTTACACTACTGTTACAACAGATATGAGTGGTGGCACTGTGGGCAAGTGGGCCTGGCACACACTCTGGCAGGCAGGCAACTGCAATTAGATTACACTAGCAGACTGATGTTTCACATTTAAAAAAGTTTTTTTTTTTAAATTTACACTACTGTTACAACAGATATGAGTGGTGGCACTGTGGGCAAGTGGGCCTGGCACACACGCTGGCAGGCAGGCAGGCAACTGCAATTAGATTACACTAGCAGACTGATGTTTCACAGTCAAAAAAGTTTTTTTTTAAAATTTACACTACTGTTACAACAGATATGAGTGGTGGCCCTGTGGGCAAGTGGGCCTGGCACACACGCTGGCAGGCAGGCAACTGCAATTAGATTACACTAGCAGACTGATGTTTCACAGTCAAAAAAGTTTTTTTTTAAAAAAAATTTACACTACTGTTACAACAGATATGAGTGGTGGCACTGTGGGCAAGTGGGCCTGGCACACGCGCTGGCAGGCAGGCAACTGCAATTAGATTACACTAGCAGACTGATGTTTCACAGTCAAAAAAGTTTTTTTTTTAAATTTACACTACTGTTACAACAGATATGAGTGGTGGCCCTGTGGGCAAGTGGGCCTGGTACACACGCTGGCAGGCAGGCAGCTGCAATTAGATTACACTAGCAGACTGATGTTTCACAGTCAAAAAAGTTATTTTTTTTTAAATTTACACTACTGTTAAAACAGATATGAGTGGTGGAACTGTGGGCAAGTGGGCCTGACACGCACGCTGGCAGGCAGGCAACTGCAATTAGATTACACTAGCAGACTGATGTTTCACAGTCAATTTTTTTTTTTTTTTAAATTAAACTACTGTTACAACAGATATGAGTGGTGGCACTGTGGGCAAGTGGGCCTGGCACACACGCTGGCAGGCAGGCAACTGCAATTAGATTACACTAGCAGACTGATGTTTCACAGTCAAAAAAGTTTTTGTTTTTTTTAATTTACACTACTGTTACAACAGATATGAGTGGTGGCACTGTGGGCAAGTGGGCCTGACACGCACGCTGGCAGGCAGGCAACTGCAATTAGATTACACTAGCAGACTGATATTTCACAGTCAAAAAAGTTTTTTTTTTTAAATTTACACTACTGTTACAACAGATATGAGTGGTGGCACTGTGGGCAAGTGGGCCTGGCACATACGCTGGCAGGCAGGCAACTGCAATTAGATTACACTAGCAGACTGATGTTTCACAGTCAAAAAAGTTTTTTTTTTTAATTTACACTACTGTTACAACAGATATGAGTGGTGGCACTGTGGGCAAGTGGGCCTGGCACACACGCTGGCAGGCAGGCAACTGCAGTTAGATTACACTAGCAGACTGATGTTTCACAGTCAAAAAAGTTTTTTTTTTTAAATTTACACTACTGTTACAACAGATATGAGTGGTGGCACTGTGGGCAAGTGGGCCTGGCACACACTCTGGCAGGCAGGCAACTGCAATTAGATTACACTAGCAGACTGATGTTTCACAGTCCAAAAAGTTTTTTTTTTTTTTTAAATTTACACTACTGTTACAACAGATATGAGTGGTGACACTGTGGGCAAGTGGGCCTGGCACACACTCTGGCAGGCAGGCAACTGCAATTAGATTACACTAGCAGACTGATGTTTCACAGTCAAAAAAGTTTTTTTTTTTAAATTTACACTACTGTTACAACAGATATGAGTGGTGGCACTGTGGGCAAGTGGGCCTGGCACACACGCTGACAGGCAGGCAGGCAACTGCAATTAGATTACACTAGCAGACTGATGTTTCACAGTCAAAAAAGGTTTTTTTTTTAATTTACACTACTGTTACAACAGATATGAGTGGTGGCACTGTGGGCAAGTGGGCCTGGCACACACGCTGGCAGGCAGGCAACTGCAATTAGATTACACTAGCAGACTGATGTTTCACAGTCAAAAAAGTTTTTTTTTTAAATTTACACTACTGTTACAACAGATATGAGTGGTGGCCCTGTGGGCAAGTGGGCCTGGCACACACGCTGGCAGGCAGGCAACTGCAATGAGATTACACTAGCAGACTTATGTTTCACAGTCAAAAAAGTTTTTTTTAAAAAAAAATTACACTACTGTTACAACAGATATGAGTGGTGGCACTGTGGGCAAGTGGGCCTGGCACACACGCTGGCAGGCAGGCAACTGCAATTAGATTACACTAGCAGACTGATGTTTCACAGTCAAAATTTTTTTTTTTTTTTAATTTACACTACTGTTACAACAGATATGAGTGGTGGCACTGTGGGCAAGTGGGCCTGACACGCACGCTGACAGGCAGGCAACTGCAATTAGATTACACTAGCAGACTGATGTTTCACAGTCAAAAAAGTTAGTTTTTTTTAAATGTACACTACTGTTACAACAGATATGAGTGGTGGCACTGTGGGCAAGTGGGCCTGACACGCACGCTGGCAGGCAGGCAACTGCAATTAGATTACACTAGCAGACTGATGTTTCACAGTCAAAAAAGTTTTTTTTTTAAATTTACACTACTGTTACAACAGATATGAGTGGTGGCCCTGTGGGCAAGTGGGCCTGGTACACACGCTGGCAGGCAGGCAGCTGCAATTAGATTACACTAGCAGACTGATGTTTCACAGTCAAAAAAGTTAGTTTTTTTTAAATTTACACTACTGTTAAAACAGATATGAGTGGTGGAACTGTGGGCAAGTGGGCCTGACACGCACGCTGGCAGGCAGGCAACTGCAATTAGATTACACTAGCAGACTGATGTTTCACAGTCAAATTTTTTTTTTTTTTAAATTAAACTACTGTTACAACAGATATGAGTGGTGGCACTGTGGGAAAGTGGGCCTGGCACACACGCTGGCAGGCAGGCAACTGCAATTAGATTACACTAGCAGACTGATGTTTCACAGTCAAAAAAGTTTTTGTTTTTTTTAATTTACACTACTGTTACAACAGATATGAGTGGTGGCACTGTGGGCAAGTGGGCCTGGCACACACTCTGGCAGGCAGGCAACTGCAATTAGATTACACTAGCAGACTGATGTTTCACAGTCCAAAAAGTTGTTTTTTTTTAAATTTACACTACTGTTACAACAGATATGAGTGGTGGCACTGTGGGCAAGTGGGCCTGGCACACACTCTGGCAGGCAGGCAACTGCAATTAGATTACACTAGCAGACTGATGTTTCACATTTAAAAAAGTTTTTTTTTTTAAATTTACACTACTGTTACAACAGATATGAGTGGTGGCACTGTGGGCAAGTGGGCCTGGCACACACGCTGGCAGGCAGGCAGGCAACTGCAATTAGATTACACTAGCAGACTGATGTTTCACAGTCAAAAAAGTTTTTTTTTTAAATTTACACTACTGTTACAACAGATATGAGTGGTGGCCCTGTGGGCAAGTGGGCCTGGCACACACGCTGGCAGGCAGGCAACTGCAATTAGATTACACTAGCAGACTGATGTTTCACAGTCAAAAAAGTTTTTTTTAAAAAAAAATTTACACTACTGTTACAACAGATATGAGTGGTGGCACTGTGGGCAAGTGGGCCTGGCACACGCGCTGGCAGGCAGGCAACTGCAATTAGATTACACTAGCAGACTGATGTTTCACAGTCAAAAAAGTTTTTTTTTTAAATTTACACTACTGTTACAACAGATATGAGTGGTGGCCCTGTGGGCAAGTGGGCCTGGTACACACGCCGGCAGGCAGGCAGCTGCAATTAGATTACACTAGCAGACTGATGTTTCACAGTCAAAAAAGTTAGTTTTTTTTAAATTTACACTACTGTTAAAACAGATATGAGTGGTGGAACTGTGGGCAAGTGGGCCTGACACGCACGCTGGCAGGCAGGCAACTGCAATTAGATTACACTAGCAGACTGATGTTTCACAGTCAAAATTTTTTTTTTTTTTAAATTAAACTACTGTTACAACAGATATGAGTGGTGGCACTGTGGGCAAGTGGGCCTGGCACACACGCTGGCAGGCAGGCAACTGCAATTAGATTACACTAGCAGACTGATGTTTCACAGTCAAAAAAGTTTTTGTTTTTTTTAATTTACACTACTGTTACAACAGATATGAGTGGTGGCACTGTGGGCAAGTGGGCCTGACACGCACGCTGGCAGGCAGGCAACTGCAATTAGATTACACTAGCAGACTGATATTTCACAGTCAAAAAAGTTTTTTTTTTTAAATTTACACTACTGTTGCAACAGATATGAGTGGTGGCACTGTGGGCAAGTGGGCCTGGCACACACGCTGGCAGGCAGGCAACTGCAGTTAGATTACACTAGCAGACTGATGTTTCACAGTCAAAAAAGTTTTTTTTTTTTTTAAATTTACACTACTGTTACAACAGATATGAGTGGTGGCACTGTGGGCAAGTGGGCCTGGCACACACTCTGGCAGGCAGGCAACTGCAATTAGATTACACTAGCAGACTGATGTTTCACAGTCCAAAAAGTTGTTTTTTTTTAAATTTACACTACTGTTACAACAGATATGAGTGGTGGCACTGTGGGCAAGTGGGCCTGGCACACACTCTGGCAGGCAGGCAACTGCAATTAGATTACCCTAGCAGACTGATGTTTCACATTTAAAAAAGTTTTTTTTTTTAAATTTACACTACTGTTACAACAGATATGAGTGGTGGCACTGTGGGCAAGTGGGCCTGGCACACACGCTGGCAGGCAGGCAACTGCAATTAGATTACACTAGCAGACTGATATTTCACAGTCAAAAAAGTTTTTTTTTTTAAATTTACACTACTGTTACAACAGATATGAGTGGTGGCACTGTGGGCAAGTGGGCCTGGCACATACGCTGGCAGGCAGGCAACTGCAATTAGATTACACTAGCAGACTGATGTTTCACAGTCAAAAAAGTTTTTTTTTTTAATTTACACTACTGTTACAACAGATATGAGTGGTGGCACTGTGGGCAAGTGGGCCTGGCACACACGCTGGCAGGCAGGCAACTGCAGTTAGATTACACTAGCAGACTGATGTTTCACAGTCAAAAAAGTTTTTTTTTTTAAATTTACACTACTGTTACAACAGATATGAGTGGTGGCACTGTGGGCAAGTGGGCCTGGCACACACTCTGGCAGGCAGGCAACTGCAATTAGATTACACTAGCAGACTGATGTTTCACAGTCCAAAAAGTTTGTTTTTTTTTTAAATTTACACTACTGTTACAACAGATATGAGTGGTGACACTGTGGGCAAGTGGGCCTGGCACACACTCTGGCAGGCAGGCAACTGCAATTAGATTACACTAGCAGACTGATGTTTCACAGTCAAAAAAGTTTTTTTTTTTAAATTTACACTACTGTTACAACAGATATGAGTGGTGGCACTGTGGGCAAGTGGGCCTGGCACACACGCTGACAGGCAGGCAGGCAACTGCAATTAGATTACACTAGCAGACTGATGTTTCACAGTCAAAAAAGGTTTTTTTTTTTATTTACACTACTGTTACAACAGATATGAGTGGTGGCACTGTGGGCAAGTGGGCCTGGCACACACGCTGGCAGGCAGGCAACTGCAATTAGATTACACTAGCAGACTGATGTTTCACAGTCAAAAAAGTTTTTTTTTTAAATTTACACTACTGTTACAACAGATATGAGTGGTGGCCCTGTGGGCAAGTGGGCCTGGCACACACGCTGGCAGGCAGGCAACTGCAATGAGATTACACTAGCAGACTGATGTTTCACAGTCAAAAAAGTTTTTTTTAAAAAAAAATTACACTACTGTTACAACAGATATGAGTGGTGGCACTGTGGGCAAGTGGGCCTGGCACACACGCTGGCAGGCAGGCAACTGCAATTAGATTACACTAGCAGACTGATGTTTCACAGTCAAAATTTTTTTTTTTTTTTAATTTACACTACTGTTACAACAGATATGAGTGGTGGCACTGTGGGCAAGTGGGCCTGACACGCACGCTGACAGGCAGGCAACTGCAATTAGATTACACTAGCAGACTGATGTTTCACAGTCAAAAAAGTTAGTTTTTTTTAAATGTACACTACTGTTACAACAGATATGAGTGGTGGCACTGTGGGCAAGTGGGCCTGACACGCACGCTGGCAGGCAGGCAACTGCAATTAGATTACACTAGCAGACTGATGTTTCACAGTCAAAAAAGTTTTTTTTTTAAAATTTACACTACTGTTACAACAGATATGAGTGGTGGCACTGTGGGCAAGTGGGCCTGGCACACGCGCTGGCAGGCAGGCAACTGCAATTAGATTACACTAGCAGACTGATGTTTCACAGTCAAAAAAGTTTTTTTTTTAAATTTACACTACTGTTACAACAGATATGAGTGGTGGCCCTGTGGGCAAGTGGGCCTGGTACACACGCTGGCAGGCAGGCAGCTGCAATTAGATTACACTAGCAGACTGATGTTTCACAGTCAAAAAAGTTAGTTTTTTTTAAATTTACACTACTGTTAAAACAGATATGAGTGGTGGAACTGTGGGCAAGTGGGCCTGACACGCACGCTGGCAGGCAGGCAACTGCAATTAGATTACACTAGCAGACTGATGTTTCACAGTCAAATTTTTTTTTTTTTTAAATTAAACTACTGTTACAACAGATATGAGTGGTGGCACTGTGGGCAAGTGGGCCTGGCACACACGCTGGCAGGCAGGCAACTGCAATTAGATTACACTAGCAGACTGATGTTTCACAGTCAAAAAAGTTTTTGTTTTTTTTAATTTACACTACTGTTACAACAGATATGAGTGGTGGCACTTTGGGCAAGTGGGCCTGACACGCACGCTGGCAGGCAGGCAACTGCAATTAGATTACACTAGCAGACTGATGTTTCACAGTCAAAAAAGGTTTTTTTTTTAATTTACACTACTGTTACAACAGATATGAGTGGTGGCACTGTGGGCAAGTGGGCCTGGCACACACGCTGGCAGGCAGGCAACTGCAATTAGATTACACTAGCAGACTGATGTTTCACAGTCAAAAAAGTTTTTTTTTTAAATTTACACTACTGTTACAACAGATATGAGTGGTGGCCCTGTGGGCAAGTGGGCCTGGCACACACGCTGGCAGGCAGGCAACTGCAATGAGATTACACTAGCAGACTTATGTTTCACAGTCAAAAAAGTTTTTTTTAAAAAAAAATTACACTACTGTTACAACAGATATGAGTGGTGGCACTGTGGGCAAGTGGGCCTGGCACACACGCTGGCAGGCAGGCAACTGCAATTAGATTACACTAGCAGACTGATGTTTCACAGTCAAAATTTTTTTTTTTTTTTAATTTACACTACTGTTACAACAGATATGAGTGGTGGCACTGTGGGCAAGTGGGCCTGACACGCACGCTGGCAGGCAGGCAACTGCAGTTAGATTACACTAGCAGACTGATGTTTCACAGTCAAAAAAGTTTTTTTTTTTTTTAAATTTACACTACTGTTACAACAGATATGAGTGGTGGCACTGTGGGCAAGTGGGCCTGGCACACACTCTGGCAGGCAGGCAACTGCAATTAGATTACACTAGCAGACTGATGTTTCACAGTCCAAAAAGTTGTTTTTTTTTAAATTTACACTACTGTTACAACAGATATGAGTGGTGGCACTGTGGGCAAGTGGGCCTGGCACACACTCTGGCAGGCAGGCAACTGCAATTAGATTACACTAGCAGACTGATGTTTCACATTTAAAAAAGTTTTTTTTTTTAAATTTACACTACTGTTACAACAGATATGAGTGGTGGCACTGTGGGCAAGTGGGCCTGGCACACACGCTGGCAGGCAGGCAGGCAACTGCAATTAGATTACACTAGCAGACTGATGTTTCACAGTCAAAAAAGTTTTTTTTTTAAATTTACACTACTGTTACAACAGATATGAGTGGTGGCCCTGTGGGCAAGTGGGCCTGGCACACACGCTGGCAGGCAGGCAACTGCAATTAGATTACACTAGCAGACTGATGTTTCACAGTCAAAAAAGTTTTTTTTAAAAAAAAATTTACACTACTGTTACAACAGATATGAGTGGTGGCACTGTGGGCAAGTGGGCCTGGCACACGCGCTGGCAGGCAGGCAACTGCAATTAGATTACACTAGCAGACTGATGTTTCACAGTCAAAAAAGTTTTTTTTTTAAATTTACACTACTGTTACAACAGATATGAGTGGTGGCCCTGTGGGCAAGTGGGCCTGGTACACACGCTGGCAGGCAGGCAGCTGCAATTAGATTACACTAGCAGACTGATGTTTCACAGTCAAAAAAGTTAGTTTTTTTTAAATTTACACTACTGTTAAAACAGATATGAGTGGTGGAACTGTGGGCAAGTGGGCCTGACACGCACGCTGGCAGGCAGGCAACTGCAATTAGATTACACTAGCAGACTGATGTTTCACAGTCAAATTTTTTTTTTTTTTAAATTAAACTACTGTTACAACAGATATGAGTGGTGGCACTGTGGGCAAGTGGGCCTGGCACACACGCTGGCAGGCAGGCAACTGCAATTAGATTACACTAGCAGACTGATGTTTCACAGTCAAAAAAGTTTTTGTTTTTTTTAATTTACACTACTGTTACAACAGATATGAGTGGTGGCACTGTGGGCAAGTGGGCCTGACACGCACGCTGGCAGGCAGGCAACTGCAATTAGATTACACTAGCAGACTGATATTTCACAGTCAAAAAAGTTTTTTTTTTTTTAAATTTACACTACTGTTACAACAGATATGAGTGGTGGCACTGTGGGCAAGTGGGCCTGGCACACACTCTGGCAGGCAGGCAACTGCAATTAAATTACACTAGCAGACTGATGTTTCACAGTCCAAAAAGTTTTTTTTTTTTAAATTTACACTACTGTTACAACAGATATGAGTGGTGGCACTGTGGGCAAGTGGGCCTGGCACACACTCTGGCAGGCAGGCAACTGCAATTAGATTACCCTAGCAGACTGATGTTTCACATTTAAAAAAGTTTTTTTTTTTAAATTTACACTACTGTTACAACAGATATGAGTGGTGGCACTGTGGGCAAGTGGGCCTGGCACACACGCTGGCAGGCAGGCAGGCAACTGCAATTAGATTACACTAGCAGACTGATGTTTCACAGTCAAAAAAGGTTTTTTTTTAAATTTACACTACTGTTACAACAGATATGAGTGGTGGCACTGTGGGCAAGTGGGCCTGGCACACACGCTGGCAGGCAGGCAACTGCAATTAGATTACACTAGCAGACTGATATTTCACAGTCAAAAAAGTTTTTTTTTTTAAATTTACACTACTGTTACAACAGATATGAGTGGTGGCACTGTGGGCAAGTGGGCCTGGCACATACGCTGGCAGGCAGGCAACTGCAATTAGATTACACTAGCAGACTGATGTTTCACAGTCAAAAAAGTTTTTTTTTTTAATTTACACTACTGTTACAACAGATATGAGTGGTGGCACTGTGGGCAAGTGGGCCTGGCACACACGCTGGCAGGCAGGCAACTGCAGTTAGATTACACTAGCAGACTGACGTTTCACAGTCAAAAAAGTTTTTTTTTTTAAATTTACACTACTGTTAAAACAGATATGAGTGGTGGCACTGTGGGCAAGTGGGCCTGGCACACACTCTGGCAGGCAGGCAACTGCAATTAGATTACACTAGCAGACTGATGTTTCACAGTCCAAAAAGTTTTTTTTTTTTTTAAATTTACACTACTGTTACAACAGATATGAGTGGTGACACTGTGGGCAAGTGGGCCTGGCACACACTCTGGCAGGCAGGCAACTGCAATTAGATTACACTAGCAGACTGATGTTTCACAGTCAAAAAAGTTTTTTTTTTTAAATTTACACTACTGTTACAACAGATATGAGTGGTGGCACTGTGGGCAAGTGGGCCTGGCACACACGCTGACAGGCAGACAGGCAACTGCAATTAGATTACACTAGCAGACTGATGTTTCACAGTCAAAAAAGGTTTTTTTTTTAATTTACACTACTGTTACAACAGATATGAGTGGTGGCACTGTGGGCAAGTGGGCCTGGCACACACGCTGGCAGGCAGGCAACTGCAATTAGATTACACTAGCAGACTGATGTTTCACAGTCAAAAAAGTTTTTTTTTTAAATTTACACTACTGTTACAACAGATATGAGTGGTGGCCCTGTGGGCAAGTGGGCCTGGCACACACGCTGGCAGGCAGGCAACTGCAATGAGATTACACTAGCAGACTGATGTTTCACAGTCAAAAAAGTTTTTTTTAAAAAAAAATTACACTACTGTTACAACAGATATGAGTGGTGGCACTGTGGGCAAGTGGGCCTGGCACACACGCTGGCAGGCAGGCAACTGCAATTAGATTACACTAGCAGACTGATGTTTCACAGTCAAAATTATTTTTTTTTTTTAATTTACACTACTGTTACAACAGATATGAGTGGTGGCACTGTGGGCAAGTGGGCCTGACACGCACGCTGACAGGCAGGCAACTGCAATTAGATTACACTAGCAGACTGATGTTTCACAGTCAAAAAAGTTAGTTTTTTTTAAATGTACACTACTGTTACAACAGATATGAGTGGTGGCACTGTGGGCAAGTGGGCCTGACACGCACGCTGGCAGGCAGGCAACTGCAATTAGATTACACTAGCAGACTGATGTTTCACAGTCAAAAAAGTTTTTTTTTTTAAATTTACACTACTGTTACAACAGATATGAGTGGTGGCACTGTGGGCAAGTGGGCCTGGCACACACGCTGGCAGGCAGGCAGCTGCAATTAGATTACACTAGCAGACTGATGTTTCACAGTCAAAAAAGTTAGTTTTTTTTAAATTTACACTACTGTTACAACAGATATGAGTGGTGGCACTGTGGGCAAGTGGGCCTGACACGCACGCTGGCAGGCAGGCAACTGCAATTAGATTACACTAGCAGACTGATGTTTCACAGTCAAAAATTTTTTTTTTAAATTAAACTACTGTTACAACAGATATGAGTGGTGGCACTGTGGGCAAGTGGGCCTGGCACACACGCTGGCAGGCAGGCAACTGCAATTAGATTACACTAGCAGACTGATGTTTCACAGTCAAAAAAGTTTTTTTTTTTTTTTAATTTACACTACTGTTACAACAGATATGAGTGGTGGCACTGTGGGCAAGTGGGCCTGGCACATACGCTGGCAGGCAGGCAACTGCAATTAGATTACACTAGCAGACTGATGTTTCACAGTCAAAAAAGTTTTTTTTTTTTTAATTTACACTACTGTTACAACAGATATGAGTGGTGGCACTGTGGGCAAGTGGGCCTGGCACACACGCTGGCAGGCAGGCAACTGCAGTTAGATTACACTAGCAGACTGATGTTTCACAGTCAAAAAAGTTTTTTTTTTTTTAATTTACACTACTGTTACAACAGATATGAGTGGTGGCACTGTGGGCAAGTGGGCCTGGCACACACTCTGGCAGGCAGGCAACTGCAATTAGATTGCACTAGCAGACTGATGTTTCACAGTCAAAAAAGTTTTTTTTTTAAATTTACACTACTGTTACAACAGATATGAGTGGTGGCACTGTGGGCAAGTGGGCCTGGCACACACGCTGGCAAGCAGGCAGGCAACTGCAATTAGATTACACTAGCAGACTGATGTTTCACAGTCAAAAAAGTTTTTTTTTTTTTAATTTACACTACTGTTACAACAGATATGAGTGGTGGCACTGTGGGCAAGTGGGCCTGGCACACATGATGGCAGGCAGGCAACTGCAATTAGATTACACTAGCAGACTGATGTTTCACAGTCAAAAAAGTTTTTTTTTTTAAATTTACACTACTGTTACAACAGATATGAGTGGTGGCACTGTGGGCAAGTGGGCCTGGCACACACGCTGGCAGGCAGGCAGCTGCAATTAGATTACACTAGCAGACTGATGTTTCACAGTCAAAAAAGTTAGTTTTTTTTAAATTTACACTACTGTTACAACAGATATGAGTGGTGGCACTGTGGGCAAGTGGGCCTGACACGCACGCTGGCAGGCAGGCAACTACAATTAGATTACACTAGCAGACTGATGTTTCACAGTCAAAAAATTTTTTTTTAAATTAAACTACTGTTACAACAGATATGAGTGGTGGCACTGTGGGCAAGTGGGCCTGGCACACACGCTGGCAGGCAGGCAACTGCAATTAGATTACACTAGCAGACTGATGTTTCACAGTCAAAAAAGTTTTTTTTTTTTTTAATTTACACTACTGTTACAACAGATATGAGTGGTGGCACTGTGGGCAAGTGGGCCTGACACGCACGCTGGCAGGCAGGCAACTGCAATTAGATTACACTAGCAGACTGATATTTCACAGTCAAAAAAGTTTTTTTTTTTAAATTTACACTACTGTTACAACAGATATGAGTGGTGGCACTGTGGGCAAGTGGGCCTGGCACACACGCTGGCAGGCAGGCAACTGCAGTTAGATTACACTAGCAGACTGATGTTTCACAGTCAAAAAAGTTTTTTTTTTTTTTAATTTACACTACTGTTACAACAGATATGAGTGGTGGCACTGTGGGCAAGTGGGCCTGGCACACACTCTGGCAGGCAGGCAACTGCAATTAGATTGCACTAGCAGACTGATGTTTCACAGTCAAAAAAGTTTTTTTTTTAAATTTACACTACTGTTACAACAGATATGAGTGGTGGCACTGTGGGCAAGTGGGCCTGGCACACACGCTGGCAGGCAGGAAGGCAACTGCAATTAGATTACACTAGCAGACTGATGTTTCACAGTCAAAAAAGTTTTTTTTTTTAATTTACACTACTGTTACAACAGATATGAGTGGTGGCACTGTGGGCAAGTGGGCCTGGCACACACGCTGGCAGGCAGGCAACTGCAATTAGATTACACTAGCAGACTGATGTTTCACAGTCAAAAAAGTTTTTTTTTTAAATTTACACTACTGTTACAACAGATATGAGTGGTGGCCCTGTGGGCAAGTGGGCCTGGCACACATGCTGGCAGGCAGGCAACTGCAATTAGATTACACTAGCAGACTGATGTTTCACAGTCAAAAAAGTTTTTTTTTTAAAAAAATGTACACTACTGTTACAACAGATATGAGTGGTGGCACTGTGGGCAAGTGGGCCTGGCACACGCGCTGGCAGGCAGGCAACTGCAATTAGATTACACTAGCAGACTGATGTTTCACAGTCAAAAAAGTTTTTTTTTTAAATTTACACTACTGTTACAACAGATATGAGTGGTGGCCCTGTGGGCAAGTGGGCCTGGTACACACGCTGGCAGGCAGGCAGCTGCAATTAGATTGCACTAGCAGACTGATGTTTCACAGTCAAAAAAGTTAGTTTTTTTTAAATTTACACTACTGTTAAAACAGATATGAGTGGTGGAACTGTGGGCAAGTGGGCCTGACACGCACGCTGGCAGGCAGGCAACTGCAATTAGATTACACTAGCAGACTGATGTTTCACAGTCAATTTTTTTTTTTTTTAAATTAAACTACTGTTACAACAGATATGAGTGGTGGCACTGTGGGCAAGTGGGCCTGGCACACACGCTGGCAGGCAGGCAACTGCAATTAGATTACACTAGCAGACTGATGTTTCACAGTCAAAAAAGTTTTTGTTTTTTTTAATTTACACTACTGTTACAACAGATATGAGTGGTGGCACTGTGGGCAAGTGGGCCTGACACGCACGCTGGCAGGCAGGCAACTGCAATTAGATTACACTAGCAGACTGATATTTCACAGTCAAAAAAGTTTTTTTTTTTAAATTTACACTACTGTTGCAACAGATATGAGTGGTGGCACTGTGGGCAAGTGGGCCTGGCACACACGCTGGCAGGCAGGCAACTGCAGTTAGATTACACTAGCAGACTGATGTTTCACAGTCAAAAAAGTTTTTTTTTTTTTTAAATTTACACTACTGTTACAACAGATATGAGTGGTGGCACTGTGGGCAAGTGGGCCTGGCACACACGCTGGCAAGCAGGCAGGCAACTGCAATTAGATTACACTAGCAGACTGATGTTTCACAGTCCAAAAAGTTTTTTTTTTTTAAATTTACACTACTGTTACAACAGATATGAGTGGTGGCACTGTGGGCAAGTGGGCCTGGCACACACTCTGGCAGGCAGGCAACTGCAATTAGATTACACTAGCAGACTGATGTTTCACAGTCAAAAAAGTTTTTTTTTTTAAATTTACACTACTGTTACAACAGATATGAGTGGTGGCACTGTGGGCAAGTGGGCCTGGCACACACGCTGGCAGGCAGGCAGGCAACTGCAATTAGATTACACTAGCAGACTGATGTTTCACAGTCAAAAAAGGTTTTTTTTTAAATTTACACTACTGTTACAACAGATATGAGTGGTGGCACTGTGGGCAAGTGGGCCTGGCACACACGCTGGCAGGCAGGCAACTGCAATTAGATTAGACTAGCAGACTGATATTTCACAGTCAAAAAAGTTTTTTTTTTTAAATTTACACTACTGTTACAACAGATATGAGTGGTGGCACTGTGGGCAAGTGGGCCTGGCACATACACTGGCAGGCAGGCAACTGCAATTAGATTACACTAGCAGACTGATGTTTCACAGTCAAAAAAGTTTTTTTTTTTTAATTTACACTACTGTTACAACAGATATGAGTGGTGGCACTGTGGGCAAGTGGGCCTGGCACACACGCTGGCAGGCAGGCAACTGCAGTTAGATTACACTAGCAGACTGATGTTTCACAGTCAAAAAAGTTTTTTTTTTTAAATTTACACTACTGTTACAACAGATATGAGTGGTGGCACTGTGGGCAAGTGGGCCTGGCACACACTCTGGCAGGCAGGCAACTGCAATTAGATTACACTAGCAGACTGATGTTTCACAGTCCAAAAAGTTTTTTTTTTTTTTTAATTTACACTACTGTTACAACAGCTATGAGTGGTGACACTGTGGGCAAGTGGGCCTGGCACACACGCTGGCAGGCAGGCAGGCAACTGCAATTAGATTACACTAGCAGACTGATGTTTCACAGTCAAAAAAGTTTTTTTTTTAAATTTACACTACTGTTACAACAGATATGAGTGGTGGCACTGTGGGCAAGTGGGCCTGGCACACACTCTGGCAGGCAGGCAACTGCAATTAGATTACACTAGCAGACTGATGTTTCACAGTCAAAAAAGTTTTTTTTTTAAAATTTATACTACTGTTACAACAGATATGAGTGGTGGCACTGTGGGCAAGTGGGCCTGGCACACACGCTGGCAGGCAGGCAGGCAACTGCAATTAGATTACACTAGCAGACTGATGTTTCACAGTCAAAAAAGTTTTTTTTTTTTAAATTTACACTACTGTTACAACAGATATGAGTGGTGGCACTGTGGGCAAGTGGGCCTGGCACACACGCTGGCAGGCAGGCAACTGCAATTAGATTACACTAGCAGACTGATGTTTCACAGTCAAAAAAGTTTTTTTTTTAAATTTACACTACTGTTACAACAGATATGAGTGGTGGCCCTGTGGGAAAGTGGGCCTGGCACACACGCTGGCAGGCAGGCAACTGCAATGAGATTACACTAGCAGACTGATGTTTCACAGTCTAAAAAGTTTTTTTTAAAAAAAAATTACACTACTGTTACAACAGATATGAGTGGTGGCACTGTGGGCAAGTGGGCCTGGCACACACGCTGGCAGGCAGGCAACTGCAATTAGATTACACTAGCAGACTGATGTTTCACAGTCAAAAAAGTTTTTTTTTTTAAATTTACACTACTGTTACAACAGATATGAGTGGTGGCACTGTGGGCAAGTGGGCCTGGCACACACGCTGGCAGGCAGGCAGGCAACTGCAATTAGATTACACTAGCAGACTGATGTTTCACAGTCAAAAAATGTTTTTTTTTTAAATTTACACTACTGTTACAACAGATATGAGTGGTGGCACTGTGGGCAAGTGGGCCTGGCACACACGCTGGCAGGCAGGCAACTGCAATTAGATTACACTAGCAGACTGATGTTTCACAGTCAAAAAAGTTTTTTTTTTAAATTTACACTACTGTTACAACAGATATGAGTGGTGGCCCTGTGGGCAAGTGGTCCTGGCACACACGCTGGCAGGCAGGCAACTGCAATTAGATTACACTAGCAGACTGATATTTCACAGTCAAAAAAGTTTTTTTTTTTAAATTTACACTACTGTTACAACAGATATGAGTGGTGGCACTGTGGGCAAGTGGGCCTGGCACATACGCTGGCAGGCAGGCAACTGCAATTAGATTACACTAGCAGACTGATGTTTCACAGTCAAAAAAGTTTTTTTTTTTTAATTTACACTACTGTTACAACAGATATGAGTGGTGGCACTGTGGGCAAGTGGGCCTGGCACACACGCTGGCAGGCAGGCAACTGCAGTTAGATTACACTAGCAGACTGATGTTTCACAGTCAAAAAAGTTTTTTTTTTTTTAAATTTACACTACTGTTACAACAGATATGAGTGGTGGCACTGTGGGCAAGTGGGCCTGGCACACACTCTGGCAGGCAGGCAACTGAAATTAGATTACACTAGCAGACTGATGTTTCACAGTCCAAAAAGTTTTTTTTTTTTTTAAATTTACACTACTGTTACAACAGATATGAGTGGTGACACTGTGGGCAAGTGGGCCTGGCACACACGCTGGCAGGCAGGCAGGCAACTGCAATTAGATTACACTAGCAGACTGATGTTTCACAGTCAAAAAAGTTTTTTTTTTAAATTTACACTACTGTTACAACAGATATGAGTGGTGGCACTGTGGGCAAGTGGGCCTGGCACACACGCTGGCAGGCAGGCAGGCAACTGCAATTAGATTACACTAGCAGACTGATGTTTCACAGTCAAAAAAGGTTTTTTTTTAAATTTACACTACTGTTACAACAGATATGAGTGGTGGCACTGTGGGCAAGTGGGCCTGGCACACACGCTGGCAGGCAGGCAACTGCAATTAGATTACACTAGCAGACTGATGTTTCACAGTCAAAAAAGTTTTTTTTTAAAATTTACACTACTGTTACAACAGATATGAGTGGTGGCCCTGTGGGCAAGTGGGCCTGGCACACACGCTGGCAGGCAGGCAGGCAACTGCAATTAGATTACACTAGCAGACTGATGTTTCACAGTCAAAAAAGTTTTTTTAAAAAAAAATTTACACTACTGTTACAACAGATATTAGTGGTGGCACTGTGGGCAAGTGGGCCTGGCACACACGCTGGCAGGCAGGCAACTGCAATTAGATTACACTAGCAGACTGATGTTTCACAGTCAAAAAAGTTTTTTTTTTAAATTTACACTACTGTTACAACAGATATGAGTGGTGGCCCTGTGGGCAAGTGGGCCTGGTACACACGCTGGCAGGCAGGCAGCTGCAATTAGATTACACTAGCAGACTGATGTTCCACAGTCAAATTTTTTTTTTTTTTTTAAATTAAACTACTGTTACAACAGATATGAGTGGTGGCACTGTGGGCAAGTGGGCCTGGCACACACGCTGGCAGGCAGGCAACTGCAATTAGATTACACTAGCAGACTGATGTTTCACAGTCAAAAAAGTTTTTGTTTTTTTTAATTTACACTACTGTTACAACAGATATGAGTGGTGGCACTGTGGGCAAGTGGGCCTGACACGCACGCTGGCAGGCAGGCAACTGCAATTAGATTACACTAGCAGACTGATATTTCACAGTCAAAAAAGTTTTTTTTTTAAATTTACACTACTGTTACAACAGATATGAGTGGTGGCACTGTGGGCAAGTGGGCCTGGCACATACGCTGGCAGGCAGGCAACTGCAATTAGATTACACTAGCAGACTGATGTTTCACAGTCAAAAAAGTTTTTTTTTTTTAATTTACACTACTGTTACAACAGATATGAGTGGTGGCACTGTGGGCAAGTGGGCCTGGCACACACGCTGGCAGGCAGGCAACTGCAGTTAGATTACACTAGCAGACATGTTTCACAGTCAAAAAAGTTTTTTTTTTTTTTAAATTTACACTACTGTTACAACAGATATGAGTGGTGGCACTGTGGGCAAGTGGGCCTGGCACACACGCTGGCAGGCAGGCAACTGCAGTTAGATTACACTAGCAGACTGATGTTTCACAGTCAAAAAGTTGTTTTTTTTTTAAATTTACACTACTGTTACAACAGATATGAGTGGTGGCACTGTGGGCAAGTGGGCCTGGCACACACTCTGGCAGGCAGGCAACTGAAATTAGATTACACTAGCAGACTGATGTTTCACAGTCCAAAAAGTTTTTTTTTTTTTAAATTTACACTACTGTTACAACAGATATGAGTGGTGACACTGTGGGCAAGTGGGCCTGGCACACACGCTGGCAGGCAGGCAGGCAACTGCAATTAGATTACACTAGCAGACTGATGTTTCACAGTCAAAAAAGTTTTTTTTTTAAATTTACACTACTGTTACAACAGATATGAGTGGTGGCACTGTGGGCAAGTGGGCCTGGCACACACTCTGGCAGGCAGGCAACTGCAATTAGATTACACTAGCAGACTGATGTTTCACAGTCAAAAATTTTTTTTTTTTTAAATTTACACTACTGTTACAACAGATATGAGTGGTGGCACTGTGGGCAAGTGGGCCTGGCACACACGCTGGCAGGCAGGCAGGCAACTGCAATTAGATTACACTAGCAGACTGATGTTTCACAGTCAAAAAAGGTTTTTTTTTAAATTTACACTACTGTTACAACAGATATGAGTGGTGGCACTGTGGGCAAGTGGGCCTGGCACACACGCTGGCAGGCAGGCAACTGCAATTAGATTACACTAGCAGACTGATGTTTCACAGTCAAAAAAGTTTTTTTTTTAAATTTACACTACTGTTACAACAGATATGAGTGGTGGCACTGTGGGCAAGTGGGCCTGGCACACACGCTGGCAAGCAGGCAGGCAACTGCAATTAGATTACACTAGCAGACTGATGTTTCACAGTCAAAAAAGTTTTTTTTTTTTTAATTTACACTACTGTTACAACAGATATGAGTGGTGGCACTGTGGGCAAGTGGGCCTGGCACACATGATGGCAGGCAGGCAACTGCAATTAGATTACACTAGCAGACTGATGTTTCACAGTCAAAAAAGTTTTTTTTTTTAAATTTACACTACTGTTACAACAGATATGAGTGGTGGCACTGTGGGCAAGTGGGCCTGGCACACACGCTGGCAGGCAGGCAGCTGCAATTAGATTACACTAGCAGACTGATGTTTCACAGTCAAAAAAGTTAGTTTTTTTTTAATTTACACTACTGTTACAACAGATATGAGTGGTGGCACTGTGGGCAAGTGGGCCTGACACGCACGCTGGCAGGCAGGCAACTACAATTAGATTACACTAGCAGACTGATGTTTCACAGTCAAAAAATTTTTTTTTAAATTAAACTACTGTTACAACAGATATGAGTGGTGGCACTGTGGGCAAGTGGGCCTGGCACACACGCTGGCAGGCAGGCAACTGCAATTAGATTACACTAGCAGACTGATGTTTCACAGTCAAAAAAGTTTTTTTTTTTTTTTAATTTACACTACTGTTACAACAGATATGAGTGGTGGCACTGTGGGCAAGTGGGCCTGACACGCACGCTGGCAGGCAGGCAACTGCAATTAGATTACACTAGCAGACTGATATTTCACAGTCAAAAAAGTTTTTTTTTTTAAATTTACACTACTGTTACAACAGATATGAGTGGTGGCACTGTGGGCAAGTGGGCCTGGCACACACGCTGGCAGGCAGGCAACTGCAGTTAGATTACACTAGCAGACTGATGTTTCACAGTCAAAAAAGTTTTGTTTTTTTTAATTTACACTACTGTTACAACAGATATGAGTGGTGGCGCTGTGGGCAAGTGGGCCTGGCACACACTCTGGCAGGCAGGCAACTGCAATTAGATTGCACTAGCAGACTGATGTTTCACAGTCAAAAAAGTTTTTTTTTTAAATTTACACTACTGTTACAACAGATATGAGTGGTGGCACTGTGGGCAAGTGGGCCTGGCACACACGCTGGCAGGCAGGAAGGCAACTGCAATTAGATTACACTAGCAGACTGATGTTTCACAGTCAAAAAAGGTTTTTTTTTTAATTTACACTACTGTTACAACAGATATGAGTGGTGGCACTGTGGGCAAGTGGGCCTGGCACACACGCTGGCAGGCAGGCAACTGCAATTAGATTACACTAGCAGACTGATGTTTCACAGTCAAAAAAGTTTTTTTTTTAAATTTACACTACTGTTACAACAGATATGAGTGGTGGCCCTTTGGGCAAGTGGGCCTGGCACACATGCTGGCAGGCAGGCAACTGCAATTAGATTACACTAGCAGACTGATGTTTCACAGTCAAAAAAGTTTTTTTTTAAAAAAAATGTACACTACTGTTACAACAGATATGAGTGGTGGCACTGTGGGCAAGTGGGCCTGGCACACGCGCTGGCAGGCAGGCAACTGCAATTAGATTACACTAGCAGACTGATGTTTCACAGTCAAAAAAGTTTTTTTTTTAAATTTACACTACTGTTACAACAGATATGAGTGGTGGCCCTGTGGGCAAGTGGGCCTGGTACACACGCTGGCAGGCAGGCAGCTGCAATTAGATTGCACTAGCAGACTGATGTTTCACAGTCAAAAAAGTTAGTTTTTTTTAAATTTACACTACTGTTAAAACAGATATGAGTGGTGGAACTGTGGGCAAGTGGGCCTGACACGCACGCTGGCAGGCAGGCAACTGCAATTAGATTACACTAGCAGACTGATGTTTCACAGTCAATTTTTTTTTTTTTTTAAATTAAACTACTGTTACAACAGATATGAGTGGTGGCACTGTGGGCAAGTGGGCCTGGCACACACGCTGGCAGGCAGGCAACTGCAATTAGATTACACTAGCAGACTGATGTTTCACAGTCAAAAAAGTTTTTGTTTTTTTTAATTTACACTACTGTTACAACAGATATGAGTGGTGGCACTGTGGGCAAGTGGGCCTGACACGCACGCTGGCAGGCAGGCAACTGCAATTAGATTACACTAGCAGACTGATGTTTCACAGTCCAAAAAGTTTTTTTTTTAAAATTTACACTACTGTTACAACAGATATGAGTGGTGGCACTGTGGGCAAGTGGGCCTGGCACACACTCTGGCAGGCAGGCAACTGCAATTAGATTACACTAGCAGACTGATGTTTCACAGTCAAAAAAGTTTTTTTTTTTAAATTTACACTACTGTTACAACAGATATGAGTGGTGGTACTGTGGGCAAGTGGGCCTGGCACACACGCTGGCAGGCAGGCAGGCAACTGCAATTAGATTACACTAGCAGACTGATGTTTCACAGTCAAAAAAGGTTTTTTTTTAAATTTACACTACTGTTACAACAGATATGAGTGGTGGCACTGTGGGCAAGTGGGCCTGGCACACACGCTGGCAGGCAGGCAACTGCAATTAGATTACACTAGCAGACTGATATTTCACAGTCAAAAAAGTTTTTTTTTTTTAAATTTACACTACTGTTACAACAGATATGAGTGGTGGCACTGTGGGCAAGTGGGCCTGGCACATACGCTGGCAGGCAGGCAACTGCAATTAGATTACACTAGCAGACTGATGTTTCACAGTCAAAAAAGTTTTTTTTTTTTAATTTACACTACTGTTACAACAGATATGAGTGGTGGCACTGTGGGCAAGTGGGCCTGGCACACACGCTGGCAGGCAGGCAACTGCAGTTAGATTACACTAGCAGACTGATGTTTCACAGTCAAAAAAGTTTTTTTTTTTAAATTTACACTACTGTTACAACAGATATGAGTGGTGGCACTGTGGGCAAGTGGGCCTGGCACACACGCTGGCAGGCAGGCAACTGCAATTAGATTACACTAGCAGACTGATGTTTCACAGTCCAAAAAGTTTTTTTTTTTTTTAAATTTACACTACTGTTACAACAGCTATGAGTGGTGACACTGTGGGCAAGTGGGCCTGGCACACACGCTGGCAGGCAGGCAGGCAACTGCAATTAGATTACACTAGCAGACTGATGTTTCACAGTCAAAAAAGTTTTTTTTTTAAATTTACACTACTGTTACAACAGATATGAGTGGTGGCACTGTGGGCAAGTGGGCCTGGCACACACTCTGGCAGGCAGGCAACTGCAATTAGATTACACTAGCAGACTGATGTTTCACAGTCAAAAAAGTTTTTTTTTTTAAATTTATACTACTGTTACAACAGATATGAGTGGTGGCACTGTGGGCAAGTGGGCCTGGCACACACGCTGGCAGGCAGGCAGGCAACTGCAATTAGATTACACTAGCAGACTGATGTTTCACAGTCAAAAAAGGTTTTTTTTTTAAATTTACACTACTGTTACAACAGATATGAGTGGTGGCACTGTGGGCAAGTGGGCCTGGCACACACGCTGGCAGGCAGGCAACTGCAATTAGATTACACTAGCAGACTGATGTTTCACAGTCAAAAAAGTTTTTTTTTTAAATTTACACTACTGTTACAACAGATATGAGTGGTGGCCCTTTGGGCAAGTGGGCCTGGCACACATGCTGGCAGGCAGGCAACTGCAATTAGATTACACTAGCAGACTGATGTTTCACAGTCAAAAAAGTTTTTTTTTTAAAAAAATGTACACTACTGTTACAACAGATATGAGTGGTGGCACTGTGGGCAAGTGGGCCTGGCACACGCGCTGGCAGGCAGGCAACTGCAATTAGATTACACTAGCAGACTGATGTTTCACAGTCAAAAAAGTTTTTTTTTTAAATTTACACTACTGTTACAACAGATATGAGTGGTGGCCCTGTGGGCAAGTGGGCCTGGTACACACGCTGGCAGGCAGGCAGCTGCAATTAGATTGCACTAGCAGACTGATGTTTCACAGTCAAAAAAGTTAGTTTTTTTTAAATTTACACTACTGTTAAAACAGATATGAGTGGTGGAACTGTGGGCAAGTGGGCCTGACACGCACGCTGGCAGGCAGGCAACTGCAATTAGATTACACTAGCAGACTGATGTTTCACAGTCAATTTTTTTTTTTTTTTAAATTAAACTACTGTTACAACAGATATGAGTGGTGGCACTGTGGGCAAGTGGGCCTGGCACACACGCTGGCAGGCAGGCAACTGCAATTAGATTACACTAGCAGACTGATGTTTCACAGTCAAAAAAGTTTTTGTTTTTTTTAATTTACACTACTGTTACAACAGATATGAGTGGTGGCACTGTGGGCAAGTGGGCCTGACACGCACGCTGGCAGGCAGGCAACTGCAATTAGATTACACTAGCAGACTGATGTTTCACAGTCCAAAAAGTTTTTTTTTTTAAATTTACACTACTGTTACAACAGATATGAGTGGTGGCACTGTGGGCAAGTGGGCCTGGCACACACTCTGGCAGGCAGGCAACTGCAATTAGATTACACTAGCAGACTGATGTTTCACAGTCAAAAAAGTTTTTTTTTTTAAATTTACACTACTGTTACAACAGATATGAGTGGTGGTACTGTGGGCAAGTGGGCCTGGCACACACGCTGGCAGGCAGGCAGGCAACTGCAATTAGATTACACTAGCAGACTGATGTTTCACAGTCAAAAAAGGTTTTTTTTTAAATTTACACTACTGTTACAACAGATATGAGTGGTGGCACTGTGGGCTAGTGGGCCTGGCACACACGCTGGCAGGCAGGCAACTGCAATTAGATTACACTAGCAGACTGATGTTTCACAGTCAAAAAAGTTTTTTTTTTTAAATTTACACTACTGTTACAACAGATATGAGTGGTGGCACTGTGGGCAAGTGGGCCTGGCACATACGCTGGCAGGCAGGCAACTGCAATTAGATTACACTAGCAGACTGATGTTTCACAGTCAAAAAAGTTTTTTTTTTTTAATTTACACTACTGTTACAACAGATATGAGTGGTGGCACTGTGGGCAAGTGGGCCTGGCACACACGCTGGCAGGCAGGCAACTGCAGTTAGATTACACTAGCAGACTGATGTTTCACAGTCAAAAAAGTTTTTTTTTTTAAATTTACACTACTGTTACAACAGATATGAGTGGTGGCACTGTGGGCAAGTGGGCCTGGCACACACTCTGGCAGGCAGGCAACTGCAATTAGATTACACTAGCAGACTGATGTTTCACAGTCCAAAAAGTTTTTTTTTTTTTTAAATTTACACTACTGTTACAACAGCTATGAGTGGTGACACTGTGGGCAAGTGGGCCTGGCACACACGCTGGCAGGCAGGCAGGCAACTGCAATTAGATTACACTAGCAGACTGATGTTTCACAGTCAAAAAAGTTTTTTTTTTAAATTTACACTACTGTTACAACAGATATGAGTGGTGGCACTGTGGGCAAGTGGGCCTGGCACACACTCTGGCAGGCAGGCAACTGCAATTAGATTACACTAGCAGACTGATGTTTCACAGTCAAAAAAGTTTTTTTTTTTAAATTTATACTACTGTTACAACAGATATGAGTGGTGGCACTGTGGGCAAGTGGGCCTGGCACACACGCTGGCAGGCAGGCAGGCAACTGCAATTAGATTACACTAGCAGACTGATGTTTCACAGTCAAAAAAGGTTTTTTTTTTAAATTTACACTACTGTTACAACAGATATGAGTGGTGGCACTGTGGGCAAGTGGGCCTGGCACACACGCTGGCAGGCAGGCAACTGCAATTAGATTACACTAGCAGACTGATGTTTCACAGTCAAAAAAGTTTTTTTTTTAAATTTACACTACTGTTACAACAGATATGAGTGGTGGCCCTGTGGGAAAGTGGGCCTGGCACACACGCTGGCAGGCAGGCAACTGCAATGAGATTACACTAGCAGACTGATGTTTCACAGTCAAAAAAGTTTTTTTTAAAAAAAAATTACACTACTGTTACAACAGATATGAGTGGTGGCACTGTGGGCAAGTGGGCCTGGCACACACGCTGGCAGGCAGGCAACTGCAATTAGATTACACTAGCAGACTGATGTTTCACAGTCAAAAAAGTTTTTTTTTTTAAATTTACACTACTGTTACAACAGATATGAGTGGTGGCACTGTGGGCAAGTGGGCCTGGCACACACGCTGGCAGGCAGGCAGGCAACTGCAATTAGATTACACTAGCAGACTGATGTTTCACAGTCAAAAAATGTTTTTTTTTTAAATTTACACTACTGTTACAACAGATATGAGTGGTGGCACTGTGGGCAAGTGGGCCTGGCACACACGCTGGCAGGCAGGCAACTGCAATTAGATTACACTAGCAGACTGATGTTTCACAGTCAAAAAAGTTTTTTTTTTAAATTTACACTACTGTTACAACAGATATGAGTGGTGGCCCTGTGGGCAAGTGGTCCTGGCACACACGCTGGCAGGCAGGCAACTGCAATTAGATTACACTAGCAGACTGATATTTCACAGTCAAAAAAGTTTTTTTTTTAAATTTACACTACTGTTACAACAGATATGAGTGGTGGCCCTGTGGGCAAGTGGTCCTGGCACACACGCTGGCAGGCAGGCAACTGCAGTTAGATTACACTAGCAGACTGATATTTCACAGTCAAAAAAGTTTTTTTTTTTAAATTTACACTACTGTTACAACAGATATGAGTGGTGGCACTGAGGGCAAGTGGGCCTGGCACATACGCTGGCAGGCAGGCAACTGCAATTAGATTACACTAGCAGACTGATGTTTCACAGTCAAAAAAGTTTTTTTTTTTTAATTTACACTACTGTTACAACAGATATGAGTGGTGGCACTGTGGGCAAGTGTTCCTGGCACACACGCTGGCAGGCAGGCAACTGCAGTTAGATTACACTAGCAGACTGATGTTTCACAGTCAAAAAAGTTTTTTTTTTTTTAAATTTACACTACTGTTACAACAGATATGAGTGGTGGCACTGTGGGCAAGTGGGCCTGGCACACACTCTGGCAGGCAGGCAACTGAAATTAGATTACACTAGCAGACTGATGTTTCACAGTCCAAAAAGTTTTTTTTTTTTTTAAATTTACACTACTGTTACAACAGATATGAGTGGTGACACTGTGGGCAAGTGGGCCTGGCACACACGCTGGCAGGCAGGCAGGCAACTGCAATTAGATTACACTAGCAGACTGATGTTTCACAGTCAAAAAAGTTTTTTTTTTAAATTTACACTACTGTTACAACAGATATGAGTGGTGGCACTGTGGGCAAGTGGGCCTGGCACACACTCTGGCAGGCAGGCAACTGCAATTAGATTACACTAGCAGACTGATGTTTCACAGTCAAAAAAGTTTTTTTTTTAAATTTACACTACTGTTACAACAGATATGAGTGGTGGCACTGTGGGCAAGTGGGCCTGGCACACACGCTGGCAGGCAGGCAGGCAACTGCAATTAGATTACACTAGCAGACTGATGTTTCACAGTCAAAAAAGGTTTTTTTTTAAATTTACACTACTGTTACAACAGATATGAGTGGTGGCACTGTGGGCAAGTGGGCCTGGCACACACGCTGGCAGGCAGGCAACTGCAATTTGATTACACTAGCAGACTGATGTTTCACAGTCAAAAAAGTTTTTTTTTTTAAATTTACACTACTGTTACAACAGATATGAGTGGTGGCACTGTGGGCAAGTGGGCCTGGCACACACGCTGGCAGGCAGGCAGGCAACTGCAATTAGATTACACTAGCAGACTGATGTTTCACAGTCAAAAAATGTTTTTTTTTTAAATTTACACTACTGTTACAACAGATATGAGTGGTGGCACTGTGGGCAAGTGGGCCTGGCACACACGCTGGCAGGCAGGCAACTGCAATTAGATTACACTAGCAGACTGATGTTTCACAGTCAAAAAAGTTTTTTTTTTAAATTTACACTACTGTTACAACAGATATGAGTGGTGGCCCTGTGGGCAAGTGGTCCTGGCACACACGCTGGCAGGCAGGCAACTGCAATTAGATTACACTAGCAGACTGATATTTCACAGTCAAAAAAGTTTTTTTTTTTAAATTTACACTACTGTTACAACAGATATGAGTGGTGGCACTGAGGGCAAGTGGGCCTGGCACATACGCTGGCAGGCAGGCAACTGCAATTAGATTACACTAGCAGACTGATGTTTCACAGTCAAAAAAGTTTTTTTTTTTTAATTTACACTACTGTTACAACAGATATGAGTGGTGGCACTGTGGGCAAGTGTTCCTGGCACACACGCTGGCAGGCAGGCAACTGCAGTTAGATTACACTAGCAGACTGATGTTTCACAGTCAAAAAAGTTTTTTTTTTTTTAAATTTACACTACTGTTACAACAGATATGAGTGGTGGCACTGTGGGCAAGTGGGCCTGGCACACACTCTGGCAGGCAGGCAACTGAAATTAGATTACACTAGCAGACTGATGTTTCACAGTCCAAAAAGTTTTTTTTTTTTTTAAATTTACACTACTGTTACAACAGATATGAGTGGTGACACTGTGGGCAAGTGGGCCTGGCACACACGCTGGCAGGCAGGCAGGCAACTGCAATTAGATTACACTAGCAGACTGATGTTTCACAGTCAAAAAAGTTTTTTTTTTAAATTTACACTACTGTTACAACAGATATGAGTGGTGGCACTGTGGGCAAGTGGGCCTGGCACACACTCTGGCAGGCAGGCAACTGCAATTAGATTACACTAGCAGACTGATGTTTCACAGTCAAAAAAGTTTTTTTTTTTAAATTTACACTACTGTTACAACAGATATGAGTGGTGGCACTGTGGGCAAGTGGGCCTGGCACACACGCTGGCAGGCAGGCAGGCAACTGCAATTAGATTACACTAGCAGACTGATGTTTCACAGTCAAAAAAGGTTTTTTTTTAAATTTACACTACTGTTACAACAGATATGAGTGGTGGCACTGTGGGCAAGTGGGCCTGGCACACACGCTGGCAGGCAGGCAACTGCAATTAGATTACACTAGCAGACTGATGTTTCACAGTCAAAAAAGTTTTTTTTTTAAATTTACACTACTGTTACAACAGATATGAGTGGTGGCACTGTGGGCAAGTGGGCCTGGCACACACGCTGGCAGGCAGGCAACTGCAATTAGATTACACTAGCAGACTGATGTTTCACAGTCAAAAAAGTTTTTTTTAAAAAAAATTTACACTACTGTTACAACAGATATGAGTGGTGGCACTGTGGGCAAGTGGGCCTGGCACACACGCTGGCAGGCAGGCAACTGCAATTAGATTACACTAGCAGACTGATGTTTCACAGTCAAAAAAGTTTTTTTTTTAAATTTACACTACTGTTACAACAGATATGAGTGGTGGCCCTGTGGGCAAGTGGGCCTGGTACACACGCTGGCAGGCAGGCAGCTGCAATTAGATTACACTAGCAGACTGATGTTTCACAGTCAAAAAAGTTAGTTTTTTTTAAATTTACACTACTGTTAAAACAGATATGAGTGGTGGCACTGTGGGCAAGTGGGCCTGACACGCACGCTGGCAGGCAGGCAACTGCAATTAGATTACACTAGCAGACTGATGTTCCACAGTCAAATTTTTTTTTTTTTTTTAAATTAAACTACTGTTACAACAGATATGAGTGGTGGCACTGTGGGCAAGTGGGCCTGGCACACACGCTGGCAGGCAGGCAACTGCAATTAGATTACACTAGCAGACTGATGTTTCACAGTCAAAAAAGTTTTTGTTTTTTTTAATTTACACTACTGTTACAACAGATATGAGTGGTGGCACTGTGGGCAAATGGGCCTGACACGCACGCTGGCAGGCAGGCAACTGCAATTAGATTACACTAGCAGACTGATATTTCACAGTCAAAAAAGTTTTTTTTTTTAAATTTACACTACTGTTACAACAGATATGAGTGGTGGCACTGTGGGCAAGTGGGCCTGGCACATACGCTGGCAGGCAGGCAACTGCAATTAGATTACACTAGCAGACTGATGTTTCACAGTCAAAAAAGTTTTTTTTTTTAATTTACACTACTGTTACAACAGATATGAGTGGTGGCACTGTGGGCAAGTGGGCCTGGCACACACGCTGGCAGGCAGGCAACTGCAGTTAGATTACACTAGCAGACATGTTTCACAGTCAAAAAAGTTTTTTTTTTTTTTAAATTTACACTACTGTTACAACAGATATGAGTGGTGGCACTGTGGGCAAGTGGGCCTGGCACACACGCTGGCAGGCAGGCAACTGCAGTTAGATTACACTAGCAGACTGATGTTTCACAGTCAAAAAAGTTTTTTTTTTTTAAATTTACACTACTGTTACAACAGATATGAGTGGTGGCACTGTGGGCAAGTGGGCCTGGCACACACTCTGGCAGGCAGGCAACTGAAATTAGATTACACTAGCAGACTGATGTTTCACAGTACAAAAAGTTTTTTTTTTTTTTAAATTTACACTACTGTTACAACAGATATGAGTGGTGACACTGTGGGCAAGTGGGCCTGGCACACACGCTGGCAGGCAGGCAGGCAACTGCAATTAGATTACACTAGCAGACTGATGTTTCACAGTCAAAAAAGTTTTTTTTTTAAATTTACACTACTGTTACAACAGATATGAGTGGTGGCACTGTGGGCAAGTGGGCCTGGCACACACTCTGGCAGGCAGGCAACTGCAATTAGATTACACTAGCAGACTGATGTTTCACAGTCAAAAAAGTTTTTTTTTTTAAATTTACACTACTGTTACAACAGATATGAGTGGTGGCACTGTGGGCAAGTGGGCCTGGCACACACGCTGGCAGGCAGGCAGGCAACTGCAATTAGATTACACTAGCAGACTGATGTTTCACAGTCAAAAAAGGTTTTTTTTTAAATTTACACTACTGTTACAACAGATATGAGTGGTGGCACTGTGGGCAAGTGGGCCTGGCACACACGCTGGCAGGCAGGCAACTGCAATTAGATTACACTAGCAGACTGATGTTTCACAGTCAAAAAAGTTTTTTTTTTAAATTTACACTACTGTTACAACAGATATGAGTGGTGGCCCTGTGGGCAAGTGGGCCTGGCACACACGCTGGCAGGCAGGCAACTGCAATTAGATTACACTAGCAGACTGATGTTTCACAGTCAAAAAAGTTTTTTTTTTAAAAAAATTACACTACTGTTACAACAGATATGAGTGGTGGCACTGTGGGCAAGTGGGCCTGGCACACACGCTGGCAGGCAGGCAACTGCAATTAGATTACACTAGCAGACTGATGTTTCACAGTCAAAAAAGTTTTTTTTTTAAATTTACACTACTGTTACAACAGATATGAGTGGTGGCCCTGTGGGCAAGTGGGCCTGGTACACACGCTGGCAGGCAGGCAGCTGCAATTAGATTACACTAGCAGACTGATGTTTCACAGTCAAAAAAGTTAGTTTTTTTTAAATTTACACTACTGTTAAAACAGATATGAGTGGTGGCACTGTGGGCAAGTGGGCCTGACACGCACGCTGGCAGGCAGGCAACTGCAATTAGATTACACTAGCAGACTGATGTTCCACAGTCAAATTTTTTTTTTTTTTTTAAATTAAATTACTGTTACAACAGATATGAGTGGTGGCACTGTGGGCAAGTGGGCCTGGCACACACGCTGGCAGGCAGGCAACTGCAATTAGATTACACTAGCAGACTGATGTTTCACAGTCAAAAAAGTTTTTGTTTTTTTTAATTTACACTACTGTTACAACAGATATGAGTGGTGGCACTGTGGGCAAGTGGGCCTGGCACATACGCTGGCAGGCAGGCAACTGCAATTAGATTACACTAGCAGACTGATGTTTCACAGTCAAAAAAGTTTTTTTTTTTTAATTTACACTACTGTTACAACAGATATGAGTGGTGGCACTGTGGGCAAGTGGGCCTGGCACACACGCTGGCAGGCAGGCAACTGCAGTTAGATTACACTAGCAGACATGTTTCACAGTCAAAAAAGTTTTTTTTTTTTTTAAATTTACACTACTGTTACAACAGATATGAGTGGTGGCACTGTGGGCAAGTGGGCCTGGCACACACTCTGGCAGGCAGGCAACTGCAATTAGATTACACTAGCAGACTGATGTTTCACAGTCAAAAAAGTTTTTTTTTTTAAAATTTACACTACTGTTACAACAGATATGAGTGGTGGCACTGTGGGCAAGTGGGCCTGGCACACACGCTGGCAGGCAGGCAACTGCAATTAGATTACACTAGCAGACTGATGTTTCACAGTCAAAAAAGTTTTTTTTTTTAAATTTACACTACTGTTACAACAGATATGAGTGGTGGCACTGTGGGCAAGTGGGCCTGGCACACACGCTGGCAGGCAGGCAGGCAACTGCAATTAGATTACACTAGCAGACTGATGTTTCACAGTCAAAAAAGGTTTTTTTTTAAATTTACACTACTGTTACAACAGATATGAGTGGTGGCACTGTGGGCAAGTGGGCCTGGCACACACGCTGGCAGGCAGGCAACTGCAATTAGATTACACTAGCAGACTGATGTTTCACAGTCAAAAAAGTTTTTTTTTTAAATTTACACTACTGTTACAACAGATATGAGTGGTGGCCCTGTGGGCAAGTGGGCCTGGCACACACGCTGGCAGGCAGGCAACTGCAATGAGATTACACTAGCAGACTGATGTTTCACAGTCAAAAAAGTTTTTTTAAAAAAAAAATTACACTACTGTTACAACAGATATGAGTGGTGGCACTGTGGGCAAGTGGGCCTGGCACACACGCTGGCAGGCAGGCAACTGCAATTAGATTACACTAGCAGACTGATGTTTCACAGTCAAAAAAGTTTTTTTTTTAAATTTACACTACTGTTACAACAGATATGAGTGGTGGCACTGTGGGCAAGTGGGCCTGGCACACACGCTGGCAGGCAGGCAGGCAACTGCAATTAGATTACACTAGCAGACTGATGTTTCACAGTCAAAAAATGTTTTTTTTTTTAATTTACACTACTGTTACAACAGATATGAGTGGTGGCACTGTGGGCAAGTGGGCCTGGCACACACGCTGGCAGGCAGGCAACTGCAATTAGATTACACTAGCAGACTGATGTTTCACAGTCAAAAAAGTTTTTTTTTTAAATTTACACTACTGTTACAACAGATATGAGTGGTGGCACTGTGGGCAAGTGGGCCTGGCACACACTCTGGCAGGCAGGCAACTGCAATTAGATTACACTAGCAGACTGATGTTTCACAGTCAATAAATTTTTTTTTTTAAATTTACACTACTGTTACAACAGATATGAGTGGTGGCACTGTGGGCAAGTGGGCCTGGCACACACGCTGGCAGGCAGGCAGGCAACTGCAATTAGATTACACTAGCAGACTGATGTTTCACAGTCAAAAAAGGTTTTTTTTTAAATTTACACTACTGTTACAACAGATATGAGTGGTGGCACTGTGGGCAAGTGGGCCTGGCACACACGCTGGCAGGCAGGCAACTGCAATTAGATTACACTAGCAGACTGATGTTTCACAGTCAAAAAAGTTTTTTTTTTAAATTTACACTACTGTTACAACAGATATGAGTGGTGGCCCTGTGGGCAAGTGGGCCTGGCACACACGCTGGCAGGCAGGCAACTGCAATTAGATTACACTAGCAGACTGATGTTTCACAGTCAAAAAAGTTTTTTTTTAAAAAAAATTACACTACTGTTACAACAGATATGAGTGGTGGCACTGTGGGCAAGTGGGCCTGGCACACACGCTGGCAGGCAGGCAACTGCAATTAGATTACACTAGCAGACTGATGTTTCACAGTCAAAAAAGTTTTTTTTTTAAATTTACACTACTGTTACAACAGATATGAGTGGTGGCCCTGTGGGCAAGTGGGCCTGGTACACACGCTGGCAGGCAGGCAGCTGCAATTAGATTACACTAGCAGACTGATGTTTCACAGTCAAAAAAGTTAGTTTTTTTTAAATTTACACTACTGTTAAAACAGATATGAGTGGTGGCACTGTGGGCAAGTGGGCCTGACACGCACGCTGGCAGGCAGGCAACTGCAATTAGATTACACTAGCAGACTGATGTTCCACAGTCAAATTTTTTTTTTTTTTTAAATTAAATTACTGTTACAACAGATATGAGTGGTGGCACTGTGGGCAAGTGGGCCTGGCACACACGCTGGCAGGCAGGCAACTGCAATTAGATTACACTAGCAGACTGATGTTTCACAGTCAAAAAAGTTTTTGTTTTTTTTAATTTACACTACTGTTACAACAGATATGAGTGGTGGCACTGTGGGCAAGTGGGCCTGACACGCACGCTGGCAGGCAGGCAACTGCAATTAGATTACACTAGCAGACTGATATTTCACAGTCAAAAAAGTTTTTTTTTTTAAATTTACACTACTGTTACAACAGATATGAGTGGTGGCACTGTGGGCAAGTGGGCCTGGCACATACGCTGGCAGGCAGGCAACTGCAATTAGATTACACTAGCAGACTGATGTTTCACAGTCAAAAAAGTTTTTTTTTTTAATTTACACTACTGTTACAACAGATATGAGTGGTGGCACTGTGGGCAAGTGGGCCTGGCACACACGCTGGCAGGCAGGCAACTGCAGTTAGATTACACTAGCAGACATGTTTCACAGTCAAAAAAGTTTTTTTTTTTTTTAAATTTACACTACTGTTACAACAGATATGAGTGGTGGCACTGTGGGCAAGTGGGCCTGGCACACACTCTGGCAGGCAGGCAACTGCAATTAGATTACACTAGCAGACTGATGTTTCACAGTCAAAAAAGTTTTTTTTTTTTAAATTTACACTACTGTTACAACAGATATGAGTGGTGGCACTGTGGGCAAGTGGGCCTGGCACACACGCTGGCAGGCAGGCAGGCAACTGCAATTAGATTACACTAGCAGACTGATGTTTCACAGTCAAAAAAGTTTTTTTTTAAATTTACACTACTGTTACAACAGATATGAGTGGTGGCACTGTGGGCAAGTGGGCCTGGCACACACGCTGGCAGGCAGGCAACTGCAATTAGATTACACTAGCAGACTGATGTTTCACAGTCAAAAAAGTTTTTTTTTTTAAATTTACACTACTGTTACAACAGATATGAGTGGTGGCACTGTGGGCAAGTGGGCCTGGCACACACGCTGGCAGGCAGGCAGGCAACTGCAATTAGATTACACTAGCAGACTGATGTTTCACAGTCAAAAAAGGTTTTTTTTTAAATTTACACTACTGTTACAACAGATATGAGTGGTGGCACTGTGGGCAAGTGGGCCTGGCACACACGCTGGCAGGCAGGCAACTGCAATTAGATTACACTAGCAGACTGATGTTTCACAGTCAAAAAAGTTTTTTTTTTAAATTTACACTACTGTTACAACAGATATGAGTGGTGGCCCTGTGGGCAAGTGGGCCTGGCACACACGCTGGCAGGCAGGCAACTGCAATGAGATTACACTAGCAGACTGATGTTTCACTGTCAAAAAAGTTTTTTTTTAAAAAAAATTACACTACTGTTACAACAGATATGAGTGGTGGCACTGTGGGCAAGTGGGCCTGGCACACACGCTGGCAGGCAGGCAACTGCAATTAGATTACACTAGCAGACTGATGTTTCACAGTCAAAAAAGTTTTTTTTTTAAATTTACACTACTGTTACAACAGATATGAGTGGTGGCACTGTGGGCAAGTGGGCCTGGCACACACGCTGGCAGGCAGGCAGGCAACTGCAATTAGATTACACTAGCAGACTGATGTTTCACAGTCAAAAAATGTTTTTTTTTTTAATTTACACTACTGTTACAACAGATATGAGTGGTGGCACTGTGGGCAAGTGGGCCTGGCACACACGCTGGCAGGCAGGCAACTGCAATTAGATTACACTAGCAGACTGATGTTTCACAGTCAAAAAAGTTTTTTTTTTAAATTTACACTACTGTTACAACAGATATGAGTGGTGGCACTGTGGGCAAGTGAGCCTGGCACACACTCTGGCAGGCAGGCAACTGAAATTAGATTACACTAGCAGACTGATGTTTCACAGTCCAAAAAGTTTTTTTTTTTTTTAAATTTACACTACTGTTACAACAGATATGAGTGGTGACACTGTGGGCAAGTGGGCCTGGCACACACGCTGGCAGGCAGGCAGGCAACTGCAATTAGATTACACTAGCAGACTGATGTTTCACAGTCAAAAAAGTTTTTTTTTTAAATTTACACTACTGTTACAACAGATATGAGTGGTGGCACTGTGGGCAAGTGGGCCTGGCACACACTCTGGCAGGCAGGCAACTGCAATTAGATTACACTAGCAGACTGATGTTTCACAGTCAAAAAATTTTTTTTTTTTAAATTTACACTACTGTTACAACAGATATGAGTGGTGGCACTGTGGGCAAGTGGGCCTGGCACACACGCTGGCAGGCAGGCAGGCAACTGCAATTAGATTACACTAGCAGACTGATGTTTCACAGTCAAAAAAGTTTTTTTTTTAAATTTACACTACTGTTACAACAGATATGAGTGGTGGCACTGTGGGCAAGTGGCCCTGGCACACACGCTGGCAGGCAGGCAACTGCAATTAGATTACACTAGCAGACTGATGTTTCACAGTCAATAAATTTTTTTTTTTAAATTTACACTACTGTTACAACAGATATGAGTGGTGGCCCTGTGGGCAAGTGGGCCTGGCACACACGCTGGCAGGCAGGCAACTGCAATTAGATTACACTAGCAGACTGATGTTTCACAGTCAAAAAAGTTTTTTTTAAAAAAAATTTACACTACTGTTACAACAGATATGAGTGGTGGCACTGTGGGCAAGTGGGCCTGGCACACACGCTGGCAGGCAGGCAACTGCAATTAGATTACACTAGCAGACTGATGTTTCACAGTCAAAAAAGTTTTTTTTTTAAATTTACACTACTGTTACAACAGATATGAGTGGTGGCCCTGTGGGCAAGTGGGCCTGGTACACACGCTGGCAGGCAGGCAGCTGCAATTAGATTACACTAGCAGACTGATGTTTCACAGTCAAAAAAGTTATTTTTTTTTAAATTTACACTACTGTTAAAACAGATATGAGTGGTGGCACTGTGGGCAAGTGGGCCTGACACGCACGCTGGCAGGCAGGCAACTGCAATTAGATTGCACTAGCAGACTGATGTTCCACAGTCAAATTTTTTTTTTTTTTTTAAATTAAACTACTGTTACAACAGATATGAGTGGTGGCACTGTGGGCAAGTGGGCCTGGCACACACGCTGGCAGGCAGGCAACTGCAATTAGATTACACTAGCAGACTGATGTTTCACAGTCAAAAAAGTTTTTGTTTTTTTTAATTTACACTACTGTTACAACAGATATGAGTGGTGGCACTGTGGGCAAGTGGGCCTGACACGCACGCTGGCAGGCAGGCAACTGCAATTAGATTACACTAGCAGACTGATATTTCACAGTCAAAAAAGTTTTTTTTTTTAAATTTACACTACTGTTACAACAGATATGAGTGGTGGCACTGTGGGCAAGTGGGCCTGGCACATACGCTGGCAGGCAGGCAACTGCAATTAGATTACACTAGCAGACTGATGTTTCACAGTCAAAAAAGTTTTTTTTTTTTAATTTACACTACTGTTACAACAGATATGAGTGGTGGCACTGTGGGCAAGTGGGCCTGGCACACACGCTGGCAGGCAGGCAACTGCAGTTAGATTACACTAGCAGACATGTTTCACAGTCAAAAAAGTTTTTTTTTTTTTAAATTTACACTACTGTTACAACAGATATGAGTGGTGGCACTGTGGGCAAGTGGGCCTGGCACACACTCTGGCAGGCAGGCAACTGCAATTAGATTACACTAGCAGACTGATGTTTCACAGTCAAAAAAGTTTTTTTTTTTTAAATTTACACTACTGTTACAACAGATATGAGTGGTGGCACTGTGGGCAAGTGGGCCTGGCACACACGCTGGCAGGCAGGCAGGCATCTGCAATTAGATTACACTAGCAGACTGATGTTTCACAGTCAAAAAAGTTTTTTTTTAAATTTACACTACTGTTACAACAGATATGAGTGGTGGCACTGTGGGCAAGTGGGCCTGGCACACACGCTGGCAGGCAGGCAACTGCAATTAGATTACACTAGCAGACTGATGTTTCACAGTCAAAAAAGGTTTTTTTTTTAAATTTACACTACTGTTACAACAGATATGAGTGGTGGCACTGTGGGCAAGTGGGCCTGGCACACACGCTGGCAGGCAGGCAGGCCACTGCAATTAGATTACACTAGCAGACTGATGTTTCACAGTCAAAAAATGTTTTTTTTTTTAATTTACACTACTGTTACAACAGATATGAGTGGTGGCACTGTGGGCAAGTGGGCCTGGCACACACGCTGGCAGGCAGGCAACTGCAATTAGATTACACTAGCAGACTGATGTTTCACAGTCAAAAAAGTTTTTTTTTTAAATTTACACTACTGTTACAACAGATATGAGTGGTGGCACTGTGGGCAAGTGGGCCTGGCACATACGCTGGCAGGCAGGCAACTGCAATTAGATTACACTAGCAGACTGATGTTTCACAGTCAAAAAAGTTTTTTTTTTTTAATTTACACTACTGTTACAACAGATATGAGTGGTGGCACTGTGGGCAAGTGGGCCTGGCACACACGCTGGCAGGCAGGCAACTGCAGTTAGATTACACTAGCAGACTGATGTTTCACAGTCAAAAAAGTTTTTTTTTTTTTAAATTTACACTACTGTTACAACAGATATGAGTGGTGGCACTGTGGGCAAGTGAGCCTGGCACACACTCTGGCAGGCAGGCAACTGAAATTAGATTACACTAGCAGACTGATGTTTCACAGTCCAAAAAGTTTTTTTTTTTTTAAAATTTACACTACTGTTACAACAGATATGAGTGGTGACACTGTGGGCAAGTGGGCCTGGCACACACGCTGGCAGGCAGGCAGGCAACTGCAATTAGATTACACTAGCAGACTGATGTTTCACAGTCAAAAAAGTTTTTTTTTTAAATTTACACTACTGTTACAACAGATATGAGTGGTGGCACTGTGGGCAAGTGGGCCTGGCACACACTCTGGCAGGCAGGCAACTGCAATTAGATTACACTAGCAGACTGATGTTTCACAGTCAAAAAATTTTTTTTTTTTAAATTTACACTACTGTTACAACAGATATGAGTGGTGGCACTGTGGGCAAGTGGGCCTGGCACACACGCTGGCAGGCAGGCAGGCAACTGCAATTAGATTACACTAGCAGACTGATGTTTCACAGTCAAAAAAGTTTTTTTTTTAAATTTACACTACTGTTACAACAGATATGAGTGGTGGCACTGTGGGCAAGTGGCCCTGGCACACACGCTGGCAGGCAGGCAACTGCAATTAGATTACACTAGCAGACTGATGTTTCACAGTCAATAAATTTTTTTTTTTAAATTTACACTACTGTTACAACAGATATGAGTGGTGGCCCTGTGGGCAAGTGGGCCTGGCACACACGCTGGCAGGCAGGCAACTGCAATTAGATTACACTAGCAGACTGATGTTTCACAGTCAAAAAAGTTTTTTTTTAAAAAAATTTACACTACTGTTACAACAGATATGAGTGGTGGCACTGTGGGCAAGTGGGCCTGGCACACACGCTGGCAGGCAGGCAACTGCAATTAGATTACACTAGCAGACTGATGTTTCACAGTCAAAAAAGTTTTTTTTTTAAATTTACACTACTGTTACAACAGATATGAGTGGTGGCCCTGTGGGCAAGTGGGCCTGGTACACACGCTGGCAGGCAGGCAGCTGCAATTAGATTACACTAGCAAACTGATGTTTCACAGTCAAAAAAGTTATTTTTTTTTAAATTTACACTACTGTTAAAACAGATATGAGTGGTGGCACTGTGGGCAAGTGGGCCTGACACGCACGCTGGCAGGCAGGCAACTGCAATTAGATTGCACTAGCAGACTGATGTTCCACAGTCAAATTTTTTTTTTTTTTTTAAATTAAACTACTGTTACAACAGATATGAGTGGTGGCACTGTGGGCAAGTGGGCCTGGCACACACGCTGGCAGGCAGGCAACTGCAATTAGATTACACTAGCAGACTGATGTTTCACAGTCAAAAAAGTTTTTGTTTTTTTTAATTTACACTACTGTTACAACAGATATGAGTGGTGGCACTGTGGGCAAGTGGGCCTGACACGCACGCTGGCAGGCAGGCAACTGCAATTAGATTACACTAGCAGACTGATATTTCACAGTCAAAAAAGTTTTTTTTTTTAAATTTACACTACTGTTACAACAGATATGAGTGGTGGCACTGTGGGCAAGTGGGCCTGGCACATACACTGGCAGGCAGGCAACTGCAATTAGATTACACTAGCAGACTGATGTTTCACAGTCAAAAAAGTTTTTTTTTTTTAATTTACACTACTGTTACAACAGATATGAGTGGTGGCACTGTGGGCAAGTGGGCCTGGCACACACGCTGGCAGGCAGGCAACTGCAGTTAGATTACACTAGCAGACATGTTTCACAGTCAAAAAAGTTTTTTTTTTTTTAAATTTACACTACTGTTACAACAGATATGAGTGGTGGCACTGTGGGCAAGTGGGCCTGGCACACACTCTGGCAGGCAGGCAACTGCAATTAGATTACACTAGCAGACTGATGTTTCACAGTCAAAAAAGTGTTTTTTTTTTAAATTTACACTACTGTTACAACAGATATGAGTGGTGGCACTGTGGGCAAGTGGGCCTGGCACACACGCTGGCAGGCAGGCAGGCATCTGCAATTAGATTACACTAGCAGACTGATGTTTCACAGTCAAAAAAGTTTTTTTTTAAATTTACACTACTGTTACAACAGATATGAGTGGTGGCACTGTGGGCAAGTGGGCCTGGCACACACGCTGGCAGGCAGGCAACTGCAATTAGATTACACTAGCAGACTGATGTTTCACAGTCAAAAAAGTTTTTTTTTTAAATTTACACTACTGTTACAACAGATATGAGTGGTGGCCCTGTGGGCAAGTGGGCCTGGCACACACGCTGGCAGGCAGGCAACTGCAATTAGATTACACTAGCAGACTGATGTTTCACAGTCAAAAAAGTTTATTTTTTTTAAATTTACACTACTGTTACAACAGATATGAGTGGTGGAACTGTGGGCAAGTGGGCCTGGCACACACGCTGGCAGGCAGGCAACTGCAATTAGATTACACTAGCAGACTGATGTTTCACAGTCAAAAAAGTTTTGTTTTTTTAAATTTACACTACTGTTACAACAGATATGAGTGGTGGTGCTGTGGGCAAGTGGGCCTGACACGCACGCTGGCAGGCAGGCAACTGCAATTAGATTACACTAGCAGACTGATGTTTCACCGTCAAAAAAGTTTTTTTTTTTTTAATTTAAACTACTGTTACAACAGATATGAGTGGTGGCACTGTGGGCAAGTGGGCCTGGCACACACGCTGGCAGGCAGGCAACTGCAATTAGATTACACTAGCAGACTGATGTTTCACAGTCAAAAAAGTTTTTTTTTTTTTAATTTACACTACTGTTACAACAGATATGAGTGGTGGCACTGTGGGCAAGTGGGCCTGGCACATACGCCGGCAGGCAGGCAACTGCAATTAGATTACACTAGCAGACTGATGTTTCACAGTCAAAAAAGTTTTTTTTTTTTTAATTTACACTACTGTTACAACAGATATGAGTGGTGGCATTGTGGGCAAGTGGGCATGGCACACACGCTGGCAGGCAGGCAACTGCAGTTAGATTACACTAGCAGACTGATGTTTCACAGTCTAAAAAGTTTTTTTTTTTTAAATTTACACTACTGTTACAACAGATATGAGTGGTGGCACTGTGGGCAAGTGGGCCTGGCACACACGCTGGCAGGCACGCAACTGCAATTAGATTACACTAGCAGACTGATATTTAACAGTCAAAAAAGTTATTTTTTTTAAATTTACACTACTGTTACAACAGATATGAGTGGTGGCACTGTGGGCAAGTGGGCCTGGCACACACGCTGTCAGGCAGGCAGGCAACTGCAATTAGATTACACTAGCAGACTGATGTTTCACAGTCAAAAAAGTTTTTTTTTTTAAATTTACACTACTGTTACAACAGATATGAGTGGTGGCACTGTGGGCAAGTGGGCCTGGCACACACGCTGGCAGGCAGGCAACTGCAATTAGATTACACTAGCAGACTGATGTTTCACAGTCAAAAAAGTTCTTTTTTTTTAAATTTACACTACTGTTACAACAGATATGAGTGGTGGCACTGTGGGCAAGTGGGCCTGGTGCACACGCTGGCAGGCAGGCAACTGCAATTAGATTACACTAGCAGACTGATGTTTCACAGTCAAAAAAGGTTTTTTTTTAAAATTTACACTACTGTTACAACAGATATGAGTGGTGGAACTGTGGGCAAGTGGGCCTGGCACACACGCTGGCAGGCATGCAACTGCAATTAGATTACACTAGCAGACTGATGTTTCACAGTCAAAAAAGTTTTTTTTTTTTAAATTTACACTACTGTTACAACAGATATGAGTGGTGGCACTGTGGGCAAGTGGGCCTGACACACACGCTGGCTGGCAGGCAACTGCAATTAGATTACACTAGCAGACTGATGTTTCACAGTCAAAAAAGTTTTTTTTTTTTTAATTTACACTACTGTTACAACAGATATGAGTGGTGGCACTGTGGGCAAGTGGGCCTGACACGCACGCTGACAGGCAGGCAACTGCAATTAGATTACACTAGCAGACTGATGTTTCACAGTCAAAAAAGTTTTTTTTTTTTTAATTTACACTACTGTTACAATAGATATGAGTGGTGGCACTGTGGGCAAGTGGGCCTGGCACACACGCTGGCAGGCAGGCAACTGCAGTTAGATTACACTAGCAGACTGATGTTTCACAGTCAAAAAAGTTTTTTTTTTTTAAATTTACACTACTGTTACAACAGATATGAGTGGTGGCACTGTGGGCAAGTGGGCCTGGCACACATGCTGGCAGGCAGGCAACTGCAATTAGATTACACTAGCAGACTGATGTTTAACAGTCAAAAAGTTATTTTTTTTAAATTTACACTACTGTTACAACAGATATGAGTGGTGGCACTGTGGGCAAGTGGGCCTGGCAAACACGCTGGCAGGCAGGCAGGCAACTGCAATTAGATTACACTAGCAGACTGATGTTTCACAGTCAAAAAAGTTTTTTTTTTTTTAAATTTACACTACTGTTACAACAGATATGAGTGGTGGCACTGTGGGCAAGTGGGCCTGGCACACACGCTGGCAGGCAGGTAACTGCAATTAGATTACACTAGCAGACTGATGTTTCACAGTCAAAAAAGTTTATTTTTTTTAAATTTACACTACTGTTACAACAGATATGAGTGGTGGAACTGTGGGCAAGTGGGCCTGGCACACACGCTGGCAGGCAGGCAACTGCAATTAGATTACACTAGCAGACTGATGTTTCACAGTCAAAAAAGTTTTGTTTTTTTAAATTTACACTACTGTTACAACAGATATGAGTGGTGGTGCTGTGGGCAAGTGGGCCTGACACGCACGCTGGCAGGCAGGCAACTGCAATTAGATTACACTAGCAGACTGATGTTTCACCGTCAAAAAAGTTTTTTTTTTTTTAATTTAAACTACTGTTACAACAGATATGAGTGGTGGCACTGTGGGCAAGTGGGCCTGGCACACACGCTGGCAGGCAGGCAACTGCAATTAGATTACACTAGCAGACTGATGTTTCACAGTCAAAAAAGTTTTTTTTTTTTTAATTTACACTACTGTTACAACAGATATGAGTGGTGGCACTGTGGGCAAGTGGGCCTGGCACATACGCCGGCAGGCAGGCAACTGCAATTAGATTACACTAGCAGACTGATGTTTCACAGTCAAAAAAGTTTTTTTTTTTTTAATTTACACTACTGTTACAACAGATATGAGTGGTGGCATTGTGGGCAAGTGGGCATGGCACACACGCTGGCAGGCAGGCAACTGCAGTTAGATTACACTAGCAGACTGATGTTTCACAGTCTAAAAAGTTTTTTTTTTTTAAATTTACACTACTGTTACAACAGATATGAGTGGTGGCACTGTGGGCAAGTGGGCCTGGCACACACGCTGGCAGGCACGCAACTGCAATTAGATTACACTAGCAGACTGATATTTAACAGTCAAAAAAGTTATTTTTTTTAAATTTACACTACTGTTACAACAGATATGAGTGGTGGCACTGTGGGCAAGTGGGCCTGGCACACACGCTGTCAGGCAGGCAGGCAACTGCAATTAGATTACACTAGCAGACTGATGTTTCACAGTCAAAAAAGTTTTTTTTTTTAAATTTACACTACTGTTACAACAGATATGAGTGGTGGCACTGTGGGCAAGTGGGCCTGGCACACACGCTGGCAGGCAGGCAACTGCAATTAGATTACACTAGCAGACTGATGTTTCACAGTCAAAAAAGTTTTTTTTTTTTAAATTTACACTACTGTTACAACAGATATGAGTGGTGGCACTGTGGGCAAGTGGGCCTGGTGCACACGCTGGCAGGCAGGCAACTGCAATTAGATTACACTAGCAGACTGATGTTTCACAGTCAAAAAAGGTTTTTTTTTAAAATTTACACTACTGTTACAACAGATATGAGTGGTGGAACTGTGGGCAAGTGGGCCTGGCACACACGCTGGCAGGCATGCAACTGCAATTAGATTACACTAGCAGACTGATGTTTCACAGTCAAAAAAGTTTTTTTTTTTTAAATTTACACTACTGTTACAACAGATATGAGTGGTGGCACTGTGGGCAAGTGGGCCTGACACACACGCTGGCTGGCAGGCAACTGCAATTAGATTACACTAGCAGACTGATGTTTCACAGTCAAAAAAGTTTTTTTTTTTTTAATTTACACTACTGTTACAACAGATATGAGTGGTGGCACTGTGGGCAAGTGGGCCTGACACGCACGCTGACAGGCAGGCAACTGCAATTAGATTACACTAGCAGACTGATGTTTCACAGTCAAAAAAGTTTTTTTTTTTTTAATTTACACTACTGTTACAATAGATATGAGTGGTGGCACTGTGGGCAAGTGGGCCTGGCACACACGCTGGCAGGCAGGCAACTGCAGTTAGATTACACTAGCAGACTGATGTTTCACAGTCAAAAAAGTTTTTTTTTTTTAAATTTACACTACTGTTACAACAGATATGAGTGGTGGCACTGTGGGCAAGTGGGCCTGGCACACATGCTGGCAGGCAGGCAACTGCAATTAGATTACACTAGCAGACTGATGTTTAACAGTCAAAAAGTTATTTTTTTTAAATTTACACTACTGTTACAACAGATATGAGTGGTGGCACTGTGGGCAAGTGGGCCTGGCAAACACGCTGGCAGGCAGGCAGGCAACTGCAATTAGATTACACTAGCAGACTGATGTTTCACAGTCAAAAAAGTTTTTTTTTTTTTAAATTTACACTACTGTTACAACAGATATGAGTGGTGGCACTGTGGGCAAGTGGGCCTGGCACACACGCTGGCAGGCAGGTAACTGCAATTAGATTACACTAGCAGACTGATGTTTCACAGTCAAAAAAGTGTTTTTTTTTAAATTTACACTACTGTTACAACAGATATGAGTGGTGGCCCTGTGGGCAAGTGGGCCTGGCACACACGCTGGCAGGCAGGCAACTGCAATTAGATTACACTAGCAGACTGATGTTTCACAGTCAAAAAAGTTTTTTTTTTTTAAATTTACACTACTGTTACAACAGATATGAGTGGTGGTACTGTGGGCAAGTGGGCCTGACACGCACGCTGGCAGGCAGGCAACTGCAATTAGATTACACTAGCAGACTGATGTTTCACAGTCAAAAAAGTTTTGTTTTTTTAATTTACACTACTGTTACAACATATATGAGTGGTGGCACTGTGGGCAAGTGGGCCTGGCACACACGTTGGCAGGCAGGCAACTGCAATTAGATTACACTAGCAGACTGATGTTTCACAGTCAAAAAAGTTTTTTTTTTTTTAAATTTACACTACTGTTACAACAGATATGAGTGGTGGCACTGTGGGCAAGTGGGCCTGACACGCACGCTGGCAGGCAGGCAACTGCAATTAGATTACACTAGCAGACTGATGTTTCACAGTCAAAAAAGTTTTTTTTTTTAAATTTACACTACTGTTACAACAGATATGAGTGGTGGCACTGTGGGCAAGTGGGCCTGGCACACTCGCTGGCAGGCAGGCAACTGCAATTAGATTACACTAGCAGACTGATGTTTCACAGTCAAAAAAGTTTTTTTTTTAATTTACACTACTGTTACAACAGATATGAGTGGTGGCACTGTGGGCAAGTGGGCCTGGCACACACGCTGGCAGGCAGGCAACTGCAGTTAGATTACACTAGCAGACTGATGTTTAACAGTCAAAAATGTTTTTTTTTTTTAAATTTACACTACTGTTACAGCAGATATGAGTGGTGGCACTGTGGGCAAGTGGGCCTGGCACACACGCTGGCAGGCAGGCAACTGCAATTAGATTACACTAGCAGACTGATGTTTAACAGTCAAAAAATATATTTTTTTTAAATTTACACTACTGTTACAACAGAAATGAGTGGTGGCACTGTGGGCAAGTGGGCCTGGCACACACGCTGGCAGGCAGGCAACTGCAATTAGATTACACTAGCATAAATAAAAAGAGAGAACCGCTCAACCTGGGAACGAACAATAGCATAATAGCTTGTTCTATGGCTAGTTACCACCCTAGAAGCAGCCTCTTTTTGCTCAATATTTGCCTTTCACAGAGAAGAACTTTCCTGTAGCATATCAGTCTGATCCTGACTTCACAGTACAGTCCAGCCCCGAAATACCAGGCAATCCCTCTCTGAACAAGAGAAACAGCAAAACCCCAGACGTACGTTTCGGCCTATTGTGGGCCTCGTCAGTGAGGTGCAGCCATATCCCTCTAGGCACACTGAGCAACGGGTCCACGTCTGGATTCCCGCATCACACTTAGGGAGACTTCCCTAAGTGTCATAATTTGCATAAATAAAAAGAGAGAAGCGCTCAACCTGGGAACGAACAATAGCATAATAGCTTGTTCTATGGCTAGTTACCACCCTAGAAGCAGCCTCAATATGTGCCTTTCACAGAGAAGAACTTTCCTGTAGCATATCAGTCTGATCCTGACTTCACAGTACAGTCCAGCCCCGAAATACCAGGCAATACCTCTCTGAACAAGAGAAACAGCAAAACCCCAGACGTACGAGGCCCAAAGGAGGCCAAAACGATCATCTGAGGTTGTCATGTTCCTTGTTCAGAGGAGAATTGCCTGGTATTTCGGGGCTGGACTGACCATGTCGGCGGGATCAGACTGATATACTACAGGAAAGTTTTCCTCTGTGAATAGCACAATTGGGCAGAAAGAAGCTACTACCAGGTGGCAACCGGGCCATAGAACAAGCTATTGATGCTGCTGTTCGTTCCTGGCAGACTGCTTCTCATTCTGTTTTGCATATGTAAATATGACCCTGGGGATAGTCTCCCTAAGGGTGATGGGGGAAACCAGACGTGGACTCCTTGCCCAATGTGCTTAGAGGGATATGGCTGCACCTCACTGACGAGGCCCAAAGGAGGCTGAAACGATCATCTGGGGTTGTCATGTTCCTTGTTCAGAGGAGAATTGCCTGGTATTTCGGGGCTGGACTGACCATGTCGGCGGGATCAGACTGATATACTACAGGAAAGTTTTTCTCTGTGAATAGCACAATTGGGCAGAAAGAAGCTACTACCAGGTGGCAACCGGGCCATAGAACAAGCTATTGATGCTGCTGTTCGTTCCTGGCAGACTGCTTCTAATTCTGTTTTGCATATGTAAATATGACCCTGGGGATAGTTTCCCTAAGGGTGATGGGGGAAACCAGACGTGGACTCCTTGCCCAATGTGTTTAGAGGGATATGGCTGCACCTCACTGACGAGGCCCAAAGGAGGCCGAAACGATCGTCTGGGGTTGTCATGTTCCTTGTTCAGAGGAGAATTGCCTGGTATTTCAGGGCTGGACTGACCATGTCGGCGGGATCAGACTGATATACTACAGGAAAGTTTTCCTCTGTGAATAGCACAATTGGGCAGAAAGAAGATACTACCAGGTGGCAACCGGGCCATAGAACAAGCTATTGATGCTGCTGTTCGTTCCTGGCAGACTGCTTCTCATTCTGTTTTGCAGATTACACTAGCAGACTGATGTTTCACAGTCAAAAAAGTTTTTTTTTAAAAAAATTTACACTACTGTTACACCAGATATGAGTGGTGGCAACGGGTAAGTGGGCACAGTATACGCTGTAAGCCTGGCACACACGCTGGCAGGCAGGCAACTGCAATTAGATTACACAGGAAAAAAAAAAAAGCAGCCCTAAAAAGGGCTTTTTGGGGTGCTGTCCTTACAGCAGAGATCAGATGAGTCCTTCAGGACTGTAGTGGACACTGAATACACTAGCCTAGCTATCAATTTCCCTATTAAATCAGCAGCAGCTACACTGTCCCTCCTCTCACTAAGAAAGCAGCTTCCGAATGAATCTAAAATGGCTGCTGTCCAGGAGCTGGGAGGGTCTGGGAGGGAGGGTCTGCTGCTGATTGGCTGGAATGTGTCTACAGACTGTGAGATACAGGGTCAAAGTTTACTCAATGATGACGAATAGGGGGCGGATCGAACATTGCATATGTTCGCCTGCCATTGCGAACGCGAACAATCTATGTTCGCCGGGAACTATTCGCCGGCGAACAGTTCGGGACATCACTATTCACATACTTGTATGAATATATATATATATATATATATATATATATACTGTATATATTTATATCTATATGTGTGTGTGTGTGTTATGTCAGAAATCTTTTGCAAACATATTTACATGTCCCTAAATTCCTTTCTTTGCTCTAAACCAGGTTGTCTTTCATATCTCTGTGTTTATTTATACTACTATATGTATATAGTGTAAATTTATTATTATTCTGAGCAGGAATAATTGTGAATATAACATGTAATCAGGGTGTCATATGTATTTATTTGCAATCAATGGATATTTTAAGAGCTGGGCCAGTTTTCTCTCTGTACCTGTGTAACCCCTCCTGATTGCAATCCACCCCTACACAGGTGTTACAAAATGAGCTAGCATATAAAATGACATTTCTTACTGAAAAAGAAATTCAAGAGAAGGAAGAAATACACTGAAAATAGCATGACAGTAAAGAGGTGATTTTAATTTCTGTTGTATCTGATTCATGATAGTTTAATGTTAGGTGGACTATCCTTTTGAGCTATCAGCTTAAGATTATATTGAATCAAACATCATTCGAATTTTAAATTGTCTAAAATATTACACTGTGTGTCCTAATGTCAGCATCAATGTTTATCTTTAATACTAATTTCACATATACATACTTTCAAAGTATAATACACAATGTAACAAATGGCACTTACAAGTTCTAATGAGTGATCAATGACACAAGTATCGTCGAGCAATTTGATTCATTAGTGATAGTTTAAAATGTGTATTTGAATCAGATTGGCTGATGTCATAAATCATGTGATTATGCATATTCCAATCAAAAGTGGTTGAAAAATTCACTAGTGCGTGGGTTGTTTAGGAGTTTGCGTCATACTTGGTGTGAAAAGTGTTGTGTCAAATTTGGTGCTAAGTGGAGAGTGGGACTTGTATTATATGCCTTAAACATGATGCAAATAGATTTATCAAAAATAAAAAGGAAGTTAGCTATATTAGGTTTTGTATTTATTTCATTTTTATCTCTAGATCTATTAGTGCAACAAGTTTGGGGCAAACCTTTGCAACAAATTTGGAGAAATAATATTGTCCCCTTGCTTTATAATGAGAGACAAAGATTTAGCATAATCCATAAGTAGTAATGTATTTTTTATTTTTATCCCTATATCTACTAATGCACCAAATGTGGAACAATAATATTGTTTGATTTAGAAAGGGTATACAATTTTTATAAAGTTTCTAATTTACTTTTATTATGTAATATGCTTCATTCTCTTGCAGTATCGAACATAAGCTTTCTGTGTTTTCAGACTTCCATTGATTTCTATGGCATCCGCAGCCTCAAGGGTGGCGATTTGAAAACCTGGTACGCTGCGTCGGAATAGACACGAGCGTACCTGTTAAATGTTTGATAAATTGGGAAATGGGTCAAAAAGAGTCGAATGTGAATTTGAAACATCTGTAATGACACAAGCATCGATCTGTGTCGAATTGAGATTGCGGGAGCGTATATTTTGTCACACATTTCAACATTTGACGATTTTGTCACACATTTCAACATTTGACGATCTTGATGCTTTGTTAACTACGGCGGATCAATCTTGCTTCAAATATGACGCGGTATTCCAGCGTATTATCAGTTGACGCTTTGATAAATATCCCCATAAGACTTAAAAAAAGGTGCTCCAAACACAACATAAATACAAACTTTACTCCTGGTGGTGTAATCGCTTGAGTGAAATCGCCACTTAATCTAGCCCCTGGAGTGTAATTTCTTCTGCACTTTTTCAGCGGTTTCAACAGGTATAAATTGCCTTTTCACATACAAAAATAAAGATAAAGGAGATATTTGTAACCTCAACAGTTTTTTACAGTACACTGTCCTTTTTTGTCCCACCCCCATTTAAATCTTTTCAAAATTCTGAAAAGAAAAAAAAAATCAACATTGTGCAAACAAGTCTCTTTAGCTGCTGGTACTGTTTTGCCATGGATCCTTGCATGGATGGGATACTCCACAAGATATTTATCACACATGTGGCATCAGGCAGCTGAAAAATTCTGAACTGAACATTGAATTACTGATCAAGATAACAAGTTCTATTGTTTTACCACAGCAGAGATCCATCTTGGCAAACATATGAATAATGTCAACAGATTATTTATCACTAAATGACATTAGCTTGCTTCCAGTTTTACTTTTACTCATTCCAAATATTGGAACCATATGTGACATGACATGAATTGTTATAAGAATAGTAAAAAAATGCAGTTTATTTTCTATTATCACGCAGGAAAAATCATCTAGACAAAAAATTGTACAACTTTGTGTGCAATACAGAGTAAAAAAAGAAGAAAAGGAGGATATTTAAAATGTTGTTGAATGTTTATATTTTATTACATGCTTTTGTCTATTTTATTGAATACATTTATAAAAGAAAATCAGAATTGCATACTTGTCAAAGGTCCTGATTTTTCCCAGGACAGTGCCATTTTTGGCCTCCTGTCCTGTGTTTTCATAGTCTTGGGATTCTGTCCCATAAAGTAAAACTCTATCCGACGTGTGGGCTTTACATGGATGTCTACTGTAGTAATCAAACATGAGGAGTCTTACTACGTCTTATGTATATATTAATATTTGTGTGCGTATTATGCTAGGGTTGTTGCCTGTCTGGGTTTCCATTTGTGTGTCCAGGTTTGCAACTGAGTTAGACCCGAACAGGCAAATGTCTAGTTTTGTTGAGAAACAGCCACAACCAAAAAAGATGACAATGCACATGTGGAACATACTGCAACGGCCTACAGTTATTTCTCTCTTGCATGGGTGTGTCTTTGTCTTTGTATCTTTGTTCATCTCCCAATTTCATGATCCTAAACACAGCTGAGTGTATAAAATGGTTTATACAAAATAACCCATAGACTGACAGATATGTCATAATATACCACTCCAATATGCAGCTACATATACCAGGATCCTACATGAATCTTCATTCTAGTGGGTACACACTGGTTTCTAGCTACATCAAGAGGCATGAAGGTGGGTGGTAATAATGTACAGGATAGTTGTATATAGTAGAGAGTAACTTGTGCACACTTATGATTTGAAAAAATGTATCAGAGAATGAATTGTCAATAACATTATACAGTGATGTAAAGTTTTTACATAGGTAGTGATGCAGAGTAGCCTTTGTTTTTATTCACTGTAACTTTAGCCTTTTAGTCGTATGGGTGATATGCTGGTGTTCTGTTCGTTCACATTTAAACTAATTTAATGGGTCTGCAACATTTGAGCACTGTTGTGCCTTTATAAGACCGTGCTTTAATCTTAAGTTAGTGATTGAGCTTACGCATACACCCTCTGACTTTCGGCTTACACGGTATGTTTTTGTTTTTATAGTTACCATGGTAACCGGCAGCCAAATAGCCAATACTGTTATGTCATGTTCACGCTTCAGCGTGCTGACATCGATAGGGGCGGTTCTATAGCACTGATTGGGCTTACTTTGTAGGTAGTGTATATGCGGTTGCCATGGGAACTAACAGTCAATTGGACTCCATTGACTCACCCTGCTCACGTTTGAGCGTGGTGACGTCAGGGGTAGAGGCTGTGAATCACGGAGCGGGAACACTCCAAAATGTTTGTATATAAGGTGGGTAGTATCATGGAAGAAAAAACAAAGAGCGCATCCGGATTCAAGTGTGTTTATTTAACAAAGAAGCAATTGACACACAAATAGGATAACACTTACAAGACTCCAAATATAAAAGGCAGATAAAAAGGTGTTCAACTCGATGCTGACCGGACCAATAGCCACAAGCCCTCCTAGTGGTAGCTGGACCCCCACAGCAAACAGTAGTAACAAGTATATTCAAAATTTCACCTATATGGTGTATATTTCAACCTCAACGCGTTTCTCCCGTATAACGAACGGGCTTTCTCAAGAGGACAGGTGAGTCTAACCTGTGATGTTGTTCTATATATGGATTTAATTAACCAATCAGATTTTACCTCCATTCTAGGATAGCACACCCCTTTCTGTGTGCAATCCAGGTTTAACTATTTAGCTTCTAATCCACACATTAAAAAATACATAAAATTACAAGACAAAGATGACTTAAAATTGTACACAAAACTGATTATCATTTCATAGTATTGATAAAATGAAATATGTTAAAACATAAGCATGTGAAAGATATTAAAAAATAAATAAACTTAAACACAGTATAAAATAACCTATGCATACTAAAAAATGATAAACCATGCATTAAAATTGTCTACTAAAATCTGCTAATTAAAATGCAACTTAATACAGATTTCTAGTTTGAATGTGCTAAATATTCTAACTTGATACGTATATACAGGGATATTGTCTGTCAGCCAACCAGTGTGCTTACATGTGTGCTGCCACATCTATGTCAATATTCAGCCCCAATGGAGTCAAACATTTCATCTTATAGATCCATAAAGTTTCTAATTTACGCAGTTTAAGGAGTCTGTTACCCTCTTTAGGAGGCACCCAATCTATGACCTGTATACGTAAACTACTAGGGTTACAGTTATGTGCCTCCATGAAATGCCTGGGCACACTATGTTTGGGATATTTCTCTTTAATCTTATTTATATGCTCATATACTCTCCTCTTTATTTTTCTTTTCGTGCGGCCTATATAATACAGGCCACACCCACACTCAAGGAGATACACTACATATGTAGAATGACAGTTACTCCTGATCTTGATGTTAAACTGTTGTGAGTGATCAGAATTCGTAAATGTAATAGAGTTGTTTATGTGTTGGCACATGATACAATTTTTCTTTCCACACTTAAAGGTTCCTTTCTTACCCGTCAGCCAGCAAGAGTTATTAGTTCTGTTTTCCATTGGTCTTTTCAATCTGCTAGGGGCTAAAATGTTTTTAAGATTTTTCCCTTTCTTAAATGTTAACTCTGGATTATTTCCTAGTTGGCTTCCTAAAATGGGATCAGCCTTTAAGATAGACCAATGTTTATTAAGGATCTTTCTAATTTGTTTTGCTCCCTCATTATATGTTGTTATGAACCTTATAGATGTCTCCCCCTCCTTTTTTGAGTGGCTACTATTTCCATTTTTCTTATTTATCAATAAATCTTTCCTATCCTTTTGCAGAGCTTTTTCTTTTGCATCTCCCAAAAGTTTCTTGTCATAGCCTTTCCGAATTAGTTTATTTTCTAATATTTCTGATTCCAACTGAAAATTGTTTTCGTGAGTACAGTTCCTACGCATACGGAGGAACTGGCTATAAGGGATATTTTGTTTCCAGCTCTTTTTGTGTGCGCTGGAATAATCTATAAAGCTGACTCCTTAAACTGCGTAAATTAGAAACTAAATTAGAAACTTTATGGATCTATAAGATGAAATGTTTGACTCCATTGGGGCTGAATATTGACATAGATGTGGCAGCACACATGTAAGCACACTGGTTGGCTGACAGACAATATCCCTGTATATACGTATCAAGTTAGAATATTTAGCACATTCAAACTAGAAATCTGTATTAAGTTGCATTTTAATTAGCAGATTTTAGTAGACAATTTTAATGCATGGTTTATCATTTTTTAGTATGCATAGGTTATTTTATACTGTGTTTAAGTTTATTTATTTTTTAATATCTTTCACATGCTTATGTTTTAACATATTTCATTTTATCAATACTATGAAATGATAATCAGTTTTGTGTACAATTTTAAGTCATCTTTGTCTTGTAATTTTATGTATTTTTTAATGTGTGGATTAGAAGCTAAATAGTTAAACCTGGATTGCACACAGAAACGGGTGTGCTATCCTAGAATGGAGGTAAAATCTGATTGGTTAATTAAATCCATATATAGAACAACATCACAGGTTAGACTCACCTGTCCTCTTGAGAAAGCCCGTTCGTTATACGGGAGAAACGCGTTGAGGTTGAAATATACACCATATAGGTGACATTTTGAATATACTTGTTACTACTGTTTGCTGTGGGGGTCTAGCTACCACTTGGAGGGCTTGTGGCTATTGGTCCGGTCAGCATCGAGTTGAACACCTTTTTATCTGCCTTTTATATTCGGAGTCTTGTAAGTGTTATCCTATTTGTGTGTCAATTGCTTCTTTGTTAAATAAACACACTTGAATCCGGATGCGCTCTTTGTTTTTTCTTCCATGATACTGCCGTTTCTGGTGGAGTGCTTAAGATCTCCACATCTGCAGAGCTGCATCGGATTGTGCCGCACACAGCGAGTTTGTGACATCATCAATAGGCGCAGCAGAGGAACACGCCAGGCGAGGACGCCGACATTGGAGCAGAGCCTCACGGAGTTTACAGCAGGAATAGACCTGGCCGCCTTTCGGAAAAACCGTCAGTAACAGTCATCGGATCTGGTTGAACACACACCCCTGAGACTAGTGACTGTTAACGGAGGTATCTGAGTACCAATATAGACTTTATATATAACTATACTGTGACTGTACCGCTATAGGCGGCTTTGATATACAAAGACTGCTGTTTATTGGTTATTAGTTGGGGGCAACGTATTAATAGCGCGGGGTGTTTTCTTTTTGTACTATAAGGTGGGTAGTATATGTATATTGTTAGCGACTTTTTCTACTTTGGGGACACAATGTTTTTATGACATTTGTATTTGGAGATCATTTGACAAAGGTGTCATAGCGACACCGAAACGTTATGGATACATTTGCTTCTAACATTTAATTGGATGAAATAAAAAAGTGCTTTGTTAAAGACCAGTGGGTGCCTTCTTTCAAACCAGGAATCTACATGTTTTATCTGGAGTGCACCCTGGCTGATGTGGTATTGTAAGACTGTGCTTATCTCTGCTTGGAGGATTTATATATATATATATATATATATATATATATATCGATACATATACATATTTAGACATATATATGTATGTATCTCTATGTTAAAGCCCTTTGCAGCCTTTTTTTTAACACCTGAGACCCTTATAACTTTTTATTGCAATTTTTTTTCAAACTTTTTATTAGACATTGTTATTATGAGTAACTGTACTTTTAAATGTATTGTTGATGTGTTTTATTAAACTATTTATTCAACTGTAACAGTTAACCAGAGCTCTGAAGTTGCACTATCCCGTCACACGTTAAATTCAATTGCGCTTGAGGGAACGCCTTAACTTTCAACTTGTCATATACGCACTACTGTCGGATGCCTGCAAAGAGCTGTGATAGACCCCTTATCACTTGCACGCAACTGTTAACACTCCGCTCGTAATCTAGCCCTAAATATCAGCTCCAGAGCAGCAATGCACTACTGTGCACTAGCTGAAAACAACTAGTGAGCCAATGACAAGAGGCTGTGTAGCCTCCAATTACTAGCTACCAACAATGCATTGCTGCTCTTGAGTCTATCTAGGTATGCTGTACAATAAAGGATAACAAGAGAACAAAGAAAATTTGATAATAGAAAGTCTACTAAAATAGTTTTCTCTATCTTGGGGAGTTTCTTTTTTTCTTTCATGTGCCTTTAAGTGCAGCAATCTACACATGTTTTTTTTTCTGAATGTGTCAGTGAGTAAAAAGGATCCCAGATTTTATTGCTAGTATATAAATATATAAATCACCAGGTGCATATGAACAATACGTTGCTTGGCACGTGTACCTTTTCTAACACATGCTGTACGTGACCTAGAGACGGAGTAACGGTATCAAGTTACTGGCTGTTCTACGTGACACAACAGAAGTTACTGCAATATCTTTTTTTCTGACCATGCGAGCAGGAAACAGACTGCAGTGTGGTATGTGGAAGTACTTGCTACATCACGCTGTGACTCACACACTCATCACTTTTCTGAAGATGTACATATTATATAATGATGATATATATAGAAATCCCCAAATCCAGATTTCCAAAATCTAATTCTGAAATTCAAACTTTTTAATTATTTAAAAAAAAATAATAATAATAATAATAACTATAAATATATATATTGCTATTTTCCCCTGCTTGAGTCATAGGGGTAGATTTATTATGGGTCGAGTGGGCATGATTCGCTGTAGCAAATCATGTCCGCTCGACCTCGCTAAACACCAACAGCATATGCTGTCGGCATTTAACATTGCAAAAGCATTTCTGGTGAAATGCTTGTGCAATGCCGCCCCCTGCACATTCACACTCAATCGGCTGCTAGCAGGGGGTGTCAATCATCCCGATCGTATCGTATCGGGATGATTGAAGTCCGCCACAAGTTAACCGCTGCTTCTTAACTGTTTCCGGCGAGCCAGAAAGTTAGTGCAGAGAAAGCAGCATCCGCTGCGTATTAAATCTTCTCTGCCTGTGTCTTTGATTTGGTTTTTGTGTTCTATAATGCAATTATATTTAAAACAAGAAATGTTACCTTTTGATTACAGTATTGTACTAGTTTTCTGAGGGTACTATGTATACAAAAGTATTTATGATATAAAACTACCATGTATAATGACATGTAAATATTGCCTAAATGACATAAGATATTGTTAATACTTGGTTCCATCCCCTCTTTAAACTGTCCGATTTTAAAGATACAATATTATAAAAACCAAACTATATACAGTATATATTAGACTTGTGCGATTCGGTTCGGTTCGGAAATTCGGCAAATTCTGCAAATTCGGAGATTTGGATCGAACCGAATTTCCGAATTAAAATAGTGCAGAATCTACCGAATAAATCCGAATTACTTCGGATTTATTCGGATTTATTCTGATTTATTCGGTAGATTCGGATGGCCATGGATTACACTAGTATTGTACAGTATATTAGGTTATATCACTCTGCTATGGGTTACACCTAATATACAGTACATAATACTAGTCTAATCCCACCTAACACTTACCGAAATTCTGAATTTCCGAACCGAACCGAATCGAACCAAATCCAGCCGAATTTATTCGAATCCGAATGAATCCCAAACAAATCCGAACGGAATTTATAGGCTTCTAGTAAACATTATCACTGTTTTAGTGTTTTTTTCTCTGCATGTGAAGCATAGCTAGATATTCTCAGTGCCTCAACAATTTTTGTTTCAAATTTCTTTTTATTGGAAAGATAATTAATGTACAGATACAACGTTTCATTAACATAAAATAAACTTCATGTTTGTAAACACAAAGCTTTGGTCTGTAAACATTCTTTTTCCATTCTTCAACAGACAGTGACAATTTACATGTTTATGTTGAGTATGCTATGGCCTGGATTACAAGTCGCGTGGCAAATCCGCTGCGAACACACAGCGTGCATTATGGATTTTTCACAATGTCCATTGCACTGCCATTACAAGTTTCAAAATAACTTACTTTTCGCATGCGTTATGCTGCATTAACCCGCATACTGCCCACAAACCAAGTTCCGACTTGGCATGTGCGCGGGCACGTATTCCCCCATAGAGATCAATTGCCATCACATTTTCTCATTCTCCATTGGAAAAAAAAACACCCTACCCATAAACCGCCACCCTCCTCCCACATCGCAAACACTAAATAAAGTTGTATACCCCTAAACCACCATCCCCCTGCATTGCAAACACTAAATAAAGCTATTAACCCCTAAACCGCAATCCCCCTGCATTGCAAACATTAAATAAAGCTATTAACCCCTAAACCGCCATCACCCCACATCGCAAAGTATTAAACTAATATCTAAACTAACTCCCACTAACTTAACTCCACCTAAATTAAAGTAGAAATAAACTAGCTACCTTAAAAAAAAATCTAAGCTTAAACTAAAAAAAAAACTAACAATACTACCCTTACAAAACTTAAAAAAAATCTACCATTACAAAAAAAACTAATGAAATTATCCAAAATAAAAAAAATCATTCCTATTTTAATACTTCAAAATAACCCCCCCCCCCCCCACTAATCTACAAATAAACTACCAATAGCCCTTTAAAGGGCCTTTTGTAGGACATTGCCCTAAAGCTAACGACTCTTTTACATACAAATTACAACAATTAAGCCTTAACAGTAAAACCTGCAGCCTTCATCCTATTGGCTGATTTGAATTTGTTCAGCCAATAGGAATGCAAGGACACCCCTATATCGCACTCCATATTGAGTGCGGGAAAGACTGAACGCACGATTTGTAATACCAAATCAATGACCATTCCGCACTCAAAGACCATATCGCACGCAGAAAAGCCATACTGCGCGATTTCTAGTTCGGGCCATAGTGAGTAAACAATAAACATGGCGGATAAGTTAAGGAGCAGCAGTCTTACGACCGCTGCTTCTTAACTTACGTTTCAGGTGATCCTGAAACTTCAGGCGTACAAAGTATTACCCTCTGCTTGTTAAGCCTACCCCATAATGTGAAGATTATCCTTGCGTTTTAATAATATTATATAAGATAACTTAAATAAACAGATTATTAATAACAATCAACCAATAACTTAGAAATTGAGGCATGTAAAGTACATAGGTTTAGTATTCATCTTTAGTAATTATTTTTAAATACATATTAGCAGGTGTTCATAGAGAAATACCAGGGTGGACGGAGATTGGGGGGGGGGGATTCACGTCAGATAAGTGAGATATGTGGCCATTCTCCTCTCAGCAAGGCTTCCAAAAGTACTTTGGAGCAGTTCTTTTTGTCAAGTTCATACAGCGGAGGAAGGCTGTTTAGCATTAGGGACATCGATAGAAACCAAAGTATGCAAAATATTGTCCAATTTACAAATTCAAATAATATAATGGGCTTGTGGATCTTTTTTAACATTTTTTATGCCAACTTCCTATTTATCAGAATCACCAGCCCCCTTAGCTTTTATGGAATAGGATGCGTGCTTGACCACTGGGAAGTACCTGAAGTGAAATCTTGCACAAAAGGATCTATGATTATATATGAATCAATTCACTTATATTATTTTGAAAAACAATTATTTATCATTATATATACAGCGAGAGACAGACAGACCGACAGATAGAATTTAGTTGAAATAATTTTTATTGCAGTAATTATAACAAATACAGGTCATATTGTTTATATAATACAAAACGAAACCCCTCCACCATCCCCGATCAGAAGCTTTAGTCCATCACACAGTGATCCGCTATGGAGAAGTTATCTAAAGGTCCATTAGCACATGAAAGGTGTCTTATAGAGCTATTGTGGCAAAAATCTTCAGGCCTGTGTTGTTGAGTAGCCAACTATATTACTAAATTTTTAGGGGTGCATTGAAGGGAACAACAGTAAAAAACAAATCAAACAATTTCTCACTTCTCCCTTCTCCACACCCAACATATGTACTTTATATACTTCCCCCCCCCCTCCCCCTCCCCCCAACCCTTCAAAAACCAAACATAAACCAACATAAAATTAAATTACCAACAACTTGCCTGTCGCCTCTTTTCCCTTGCAGCAGATCCGAGAGAAGGGCCCCCACCAGTTTCTAAGCAAAAGTCGAATCTCAGATGCCTGAGCAGCTTTGTGGGTCGTCTCAGAGACCCTATCTGTAGGCAACCTATCCTAATGTCAAAGCTAAATGCTCCCGCCCTCTGTGTATCTAATGTCCTGACAAGATCCAGAAGTTCCATATTTTTAAGAATTGTTCATAGTTATTTTTAATGTGGGCTATCGTTTCCAACATTTTATATGTAGCTTGAATCTTGTCCATCACCTCCCCCCATGAGGGTGCTCCTGATTTCCAATATCGTGCTAAGCAAATCCTAGTGGCCGTGCATAGTGTACGTATGAACGTATTAATAGGTGCATTAAAGGGTTTAATGTGTTCGTTTAACAATGCTTGTGACGGTGTTAGAGAGATAGTTTCAGATAAGACTTCGCTAAGTAACTCGGAGAGTTTGAGCCATATTTGTTTGACCTGTGGGCATTCCCACCACATGTGGATATATGTCCCTGTTTCCACACAGCCTCTATAGCAAAGCTTGTTACCTCTCTGAGTATAATGGGATGTGACTATGGGGGTCAGATACCATCTGAAAGATGTTTTAATACAGTTTTCTCTAAAGTCTGCACTAATTAATCCTTTACTAGCTGTATATAGCATTATTTCCCATTCATCCTTAGAGTAGACTTTCTGTAGATCCCTTTCCCATTTCTCCATTATAGGGGATTTAGATGTGAATTTAGCTTTCTGTATTGCTAAGTATATAGCCGAGATTTGTTTTTTGTGACGTTTGGATGTGTTGCAGAAGTGCTCAAGTGTTGTTAACGGTGTTCTAGAGCTATGTGTCCTGAGTTTGGTGATAGCTGAGGTCACTTGTAGGTATAAAAACCAGTGTAGTTTCTCTGGGTTAATTTTTTCTTGTATTTGTTGATAAGTAGCTAATTTGTTATTATGCAGAAAGTCTGCAACCCTATATAATCCTTTGTTTTCCCACTTCCCCAAATGTGTGTGAAAGTCTGGATTTAAAATGGACTTAATTGGTCGCACTACCGAGTCCTGAGGGATTAGGTTTAGGGAATTGGAGAGCGAAACCCATGTTTGCATCATCTCTATCGTGAGCTTTGAGGCTGGCATTCCCCTAAAGGGGTGTCTAGAAAAATCCCATAGTATCTCTTCTGGGGTTTTGTAATCTGTCATAAGCGTCTCCACTTGCACCCACACTAGGTCTTTTGGATTCTTACTCAGTAAAGTAGTTTGCGCCAATCTTGCCGCTTGGTAATAGTGTATTAAGTTTGGTGTTCCCACCCCTCCTAACTGTCTGTGTTGCTGTAGAATCTGGGATGGTATTCTAGCTTTTTTGTTGCCTCTCAGGAAGCCCACCAAGTCAGTTTGTAGTTTGCTAAGATCAGTCAGGGGTACTTTAATTGGGAGGGCCCGAAAGAGGTATAGAAGCCTCGGAAGGATGTTCATTTTAATTGCCGTTAATCGGCCATACCATGAAAATCCGCCCTTTTTCCATGTATTTATATCTTTCCTTATTATTTTATATAAGGGGACATAGTTCAGTCTATATAGGTCTTCTATATTATGTGAGATCTTAATCCCTAAATATTTGATCGACTCTGTAGTCCATGTAAATTCAAAGTTTGTTTCAATCAGTTTTTTAGTGTGATTGGGAAGGGCGATAGGGATAGCTTCACATTTTTCTAAATTAACCCTATATCCTGAGACATCCGAATAGTCCTGTAATACCCGATAAAGATTTGGAAGGGATATAAGTGGTTTAGTCATTGTGAGAAGGACATCGTCCGCAAACAATGACACCTTAAATTCCTGTCCTTTAAGTAAGACTCCGTGTATATCTGGGGTTGACCGAATCGTCGCTGCTAATGGCTCTATGCAGAGCGCAAATAAGAGTGGTGAGAGCGGGCAGCCCTGTCTGGTGCCGTTCAAAATATCTATTAATTTTGACTGATATCCTGCTGCCCTAACAGTAGCTGTGGGGCATGAATAGATGCCTTTGATAGCCTGAACAAACGACCCATGGAACCCAAATCTATTCAAGACCTCTAGCATGTAGTCCCAGTCTATTCTATCAAACGCCTTCTCTGCATCCAAAGAGAGGACCAGAGAAGGCATTTTCGACTTGCTGAGGTATTCAATTAAGGAGATCGTTCGTCTTGTGTTGTCTGGGGCTTCTCTATCTAAAATAAAACCCACCTGATCAGGGTGGATTAGTGATGTTAGATGTACTTTGAGTCTATTGGCTAAAATTTTGGTGAAAATCTTAATATCCTGATTGATTAGGGAAATGGGTCTATAACTTTGGCACAGCTTTGGGTTTCTACCTGGTTTGGGTATGACTACTATTTTGGCCTGTAATATTTCGCGTGGGATTTCATTACCTTGTAAAATATCATTGCACAGTGAAACTACGTGTGGGACCAAAATTGTTTTATAGAGTTGATAATATTCGCCTGGGAAGCCGTCTGGGCCTGCTGCTTTACCTGGTTTAAGCTCTTTTATGGCATTAAGGACTTCCCTAGTTGTTATCTCTGCATTAAGCTCCTCCCCGGCCTCTTTATCTAAGGGTATGAGTTTAGCGTCATCCAAAAATTTAGCCCTGAGTCGGTTCGTCTGATCGTTATGCGTTACTTTTTCCCCATCATAAAGATGGGCGTAATATTGTGCAAAAGTGTTGGCTATCTCTTGGGGGTTTGAGGTGCAAGAGCCATCAGTTGTCTGCAGATATGGTATGGCAAAAGATTTAGTCCTCTCCCTAAGCTTGTGGGCCAGATACTTATCCGGTTTATTTGAGTATAGAAAATACTGTGATTTTAATCTATGTGCTGCTCTCGCAGAAGTCTTGTTCATAATTGTAGCTAATTCTAGTCGTTTGGCCTGTAATTGTGTAAAAATGGTGGGTGATATATTTCGCTGATGTGACCTGGTAAGTTCATCTATTTGTTTCTGTAGTGTATCTATTTGAAGTCTTGTTGTTTTAGTCAAGGTTGTTTTTTCCTTAATTAGAAGCCCTCTAACGAAGGGTTTGTGTGCTGCCCAGATATTTATAGGGTTGGAAGTGGTCCCTACATTCAGGCCCCAATATTCTGACAGTGCTTTAGAGATAGATTCACGCGTCTTAGGGTTCTGGAGAACGTAAGGGTCAAAGTTCCAAGATCGCGTCGCACTAGTGTGGAATGTCTGTTTGATATCTATTTGGACTATGGAGTGGTCCGACCAAGCGCATGCGTGAATCTTAGAGGACGCTAGGTCTGGAATCAGAGTTTGGCTGATATAGACATAATCTAGTTTTGAGTAGGATTTGTGTGCCGATGAATAGTATGTATAGTCTTGTGTTCTCCCATATAGAGTGTCCCAGGAGTCTAACATATTATGAGAGAAGAACATCTCTTTTATTTTTTTAATTGTGGAGTTATGCCTCAGTTGTTTTTGGGATAATGGGTTTTTATCTTTGTTTTGGTGGGCGTACATTGATACATTAAAGTCACCCCCCAAGATCAACCGGGAGTGCGACCACTGGGTTAGTAGGTGAGAAACCTGAGCAAAGAAGGATGCTTGTGTTTCATTTGGTGCATATACATTACAAAATACTAACTGCTTATCATGTTGTCTCCCTTTAAGTATAAGAAACCTGCCCTCCGGGTCCCTAATTGTCTCTTCTACTACGAAACCTACCGATTGGTGTATCAGTATTGACACTCCTCTTTTTTTTTTGTCAGTTATTGAGTGAAAATGTTGTGTATAGCCTCTGGCCCAATATTTAGGTATGACCTCCCTGGTGAAGTGTGTCTCTTGCAGGAATATAATGTTAGCTTTTAGACTAGTATATTGGCTAAGTGCTGTTCTGCGCTTTAAGTCTGTGTTTAGGCCTCTGACATTGTGTGATATCAGTCGAAGGTTACAAGTCATTACTCACGGTTTTACCAGTGGGGGACCCTCCTCCCAGATCCGCAGTCTTTTCATTCTCTATGATTGCCCTTAGGCATTGTTGATATAGTTGTCTCGTATGAGATGATGCATGTAGGTAAACAAGTTGAGTCGACATGGCAAAAACAAAAATAAAAACATAAGAATTTACAAACATTAACAGTCTATTCAAGAACCATGGTAAAACATAAAAACAGAATCTGCTTCTCTTATATAAGAGAACCAGCAATAAAATTGAAAAAAAAAGGTACAAAGGGAGAGCACCATCAACCTCGCCCTCCTTCTTACACAGGTTGACCGTACTCTACCAATCCACCGTGCTAACACTGTATATGTTGCAACAGAATATGTAAAAAAAAAAAGGGGAACAAGAAACTGGCATTAGAAAGAGCAACTACAAATCTTAGACATTGTAAAGAAAGGAAAGGGGATAGCCCCCCCTGGAGACCAACAACCCTTAAAATTCACAACCAAAAGAACCTTTTAACCTTAATTTTAATTAGAGCCCTTTTATCAGGATCCAGTGACCACTGAGGTTCTTCACCAACCACCTCCTTCCTCAATAGTAATAGTAAGTTGAGAGATACTAGAGTCCTCATCTCTCTCTTTACTTCAGCAGGTAGAGCAAAGTTCTTTAAACATCAGATAAGTAAGTGAAAAAGTGTCAAGACTTAGCTTTTCTTTTCGAGACTCTAGTCCATTTCTGTCTCTGTTGTGGAGTAAGGCTTGATGTTGCTTGGGATAGTTCTTCTGGTTGATTCAATTGTGGTATATCAGGAGGTTCCAATTGAAGCTTACGACATATATCCGGAATTTCTGAGACATCTTTTAGATTTAGTGATCTGCCATTGTGCTGGATGTATAGACTAAAGGGAAAACCCCAGCGGTATCCAATTTGGTGTTTTCTTAAGAGTGTGGTAAGTGGTTTCAAATAGCTTCTCCTCTGGAGCGTTCTTATGCAGAGATCTTGAAAAAATTGTATTACCACACCCTGGAACTTGAAGGTTGGATGCTTCCTAGCAGCTGAGAGGATGCTTTCCTTTTCTGGGAATCTGAGAAATTTAACTATAACATCTCTGGGGGGTGCTTCATCCTTCGGTCTGGCCCGTAAAGCTCGGTGAGCTCTCTCCATTTGAAACTTCTCTTCCCCTATTTCTCCTGTTATAGCTTGAAATAGTTGGTGTAAGTAGATGGGAAGTTCTTCCGTCGAAATAGCCTCTGGAATCCCCTTTAACCGCAGGTTACACCTGCGGCTTCTATTTTCGAGATCTTCCAATTTATCATGCATCTCATTAACTTCCTGCTGCTGCATGGAAATCTTTTGTGTTAGATTAGAGAGGTCTTCTGAGGTGGAGGTCTCATTTTCTTCTAAAGTAGCCACCCGTGTGCCTAAATCTGTGATGTCTTGTTTGATATCTGCTAGGCTATTGGTGACGGTATTTTGGAAAGCATCAATTTTTTCCCATAGTTTATCGAAATTTGTATTGATGTCTTGTTTAGACACAAGGGCTTTCAAGTCCGCTTTTGTAACAGGGATAGCATCGTCATCCATGAGCTGAGAATCTGTGTCAGAGATATTATCTTCCTCTATCCCCATATTAGTGGGTTCTGAAGTTTTCTCACTTCTGGCTGGCTTAAAGAATAAATTAGCTGTAGGCGGTTTAGATCCCTGTGTAGGTTTGTTTTGCTTCCTAACAGACATGTTGATAGAGGGTTAATCCCTGATTACAGAGTTTTTGATAATATGTCAGATCCAGCAAAGATTAAAAGAGCAAGCTAACCTAGTTAATCCTGCTCCTGCTTCTCGCCTATCCTGCTGTGGTCATAGAAAAGTTTATAGTGAATTATGTGGAGGATAGAGGAGCCATCCCAAGATAGGTCTGGATAATTATGAGGAAAGAGGCAGATCCCCAACCCCTATTTGCAGGAGGGTATTGTAGTGTCCCCTATAGTTATTTATTGCAGCTATACACATACTTTCAGCAAACCTTGCTAGCTTAATTGAATTTCTCCCAGTTTTCTGGCTGAGTCCATCAGGCAGGGGCTAAGTAGTAGCGTGCTTTGTTACAGTGCTTAAATAGCATAATGTAGTTGCTAGTAAGGGGAGATTGCTTAATCTAAGGTGTAGCATGAGAGTTTGTCCATTACAGTTATGTATTGCAGCATTTTATGAGCACTTAGCATTTATTTAACCATTTCAGCCGCGCCTTTTCTGTTTTATAGCCATGTAGTTCAAACATAGTAGATGAGGGGTAAAGTGGATCTAATGAATCCAATCCTAATGTGAATCCCCTTTCTCATAAGAATAGGTTAAATGTTCCTGTGTGCAGAAGAAATAAAAGCCGTGCTATAGAATCTTTATTTTGTAGCAGAACCGGCCATGTGGTTTTAAATGTCAGCTTCAACAGTCTCTATCACCATCAACCACTGTATATTAAAATGTGGTGCAGTTTAGCTTCCAGCTTTTATAATTAAATAAGAGCGTTAGTCATATAATATTGTTATAGAGCTTTTATATACAGTTCCTTCATTGTTGCCATCTGCTTTCTAACAGCAGACATATCAATTTTTGGTAGAGTGTGTACACAATACCTCCTTCGTTCAATAAAGTTCCTGATATCCAAACTCTCTTCCAGAACCGCAATAAACTTCACCCCTCACATACCACCTTACCACCACAGGCGCACACAGTATGTCTCCTTCTGCTCACTCCAGATCCTCACCGGATATACTTTGCCGCCTTACAACCTATCTCTAGGTTCCATTAATGTCTGGTGTTGCTGCTTGTAAACGATTTCCCCTCAAGGTAGGAGGTTTATCTTGGGCATAATGTGCGCCTAATAGATATGTTGCTGTCCATAGTTAGCTACGCCACACATCCAAAATGGCGCCCGGCACTCACTTTCTCCATGTATCTCCGGGATTATAATAAACTCTTAATGTTCGGCAAAAGTTCAGATGGTCTCCCGGTATGTGTACCCCCTCACCTTGATCGTTCAAGGAATATTATTCTGCTTGCCTTCACTTATATGCCAGCTAACAGTACAGCATAGCACGGAGCTCACATATTAAGCTGCCATCTCCTTCCAGCTCCAGGCTCCGCCCTTCGACAGATAGAATTTAAAGGGACAGTCAACACAAAATATGTTATTGTTTAAAAAGATAGATCCTTTACTACCCATTCCCCAGCTTTGCACAACAAACATTGTTATATTAATATACTTTATAACATTTAAATCTCTACATTTGTGCCTGTTTCTAAGCCACTACAGACAGCCTCTTATCACATGATTTTTTATTAGCTTTTCACAACAGGAGACTGCTAGTTCATGTGAGCCATATAGATTACATTGTGCTCACGCCCGTGTGTTGTGTACAACACAGCACTAATTGGCTTAAATGCAAGTCAATAGATAATAAATTACAAATCATGTGATCAGGGGGCTGTCAGAAGAGGCTTAGACACAAGGTATATTAATATAACCGTGTTTTCTGTGCAAAACTGGGGAATGAGTAATAAAAAGATTATCTATCTTTTTAAACAAAAACATTTTTTTCTTTAATAATCTTTTATTGAGATTTTTAGTAATAACAGCACAATGAAAATGTTCATTTACAATAAAAATAAGATACAGATGTGTGAATGCTGACTGGATCAAAAAGATTAAATATACAAAAAAGGGTATGGTCAGCAAATTATAAATGCACTAAAATATACACATATGCAATGAACATATAAACATATGAGACCTCTAGTTTCTATTTTATGCTCTCCATGTTACTCAGAGGATCACTTTTATACCTAACTCAAACTTGCATTTAAATGAGAGGAGAGTTAAGGAAGTATACAGCAATTATATACAGTAGGTATATTGTTAAAGAGATATTTAAGTATTCAGCAGGTAAGCACCGCTTGAGATAATGTGGAATAAGTGAGATTAGCATATAAAACCAAACAAAGAAAAGTAAGATTAGGCTTATGAGTTTACAAGACTAGATCTGAACATAACCCATATTTATGATTTTAGGTGGATGGGGGGGGGGGAATCTATAACAAGCCATAGGTGACATATAAAGTGTAGCTATAGTCCAAAATAATGGAAGGTAATAATATGAGACTGACTCCCCTATTGTGCTGTTATAATAATTGAGCATGTAGAGATGACTCTTTTGCACCGATCAGTGTGTTTTCAGATAGAGACGTATTTAGAACCCCACAGCAATGGAGAGGATAATCGGAACCGCTTGTGAAGGTTGGTAACTCCTTATTTTCAGTGACCCTCGTGGGCTTGATAAAACATAAATTATCCTTAGAGTCCAATTAACCAAACGGCTCACATGTGCCTATATAGAGTAACGATTTTATTGTACCATTTAGTAAGGATTAAGCTAATAAAATATCTGTGTAAATCCCAGGCTTTCATATATATATAGAAGTCATTGGAGAGGTAAAGAACCTCTATAATGCAATAATAAATCTATCTTATCGCTGCCCAGTGCCATTTGGTCTACTCTCTAATTTAATTTTTCCTTTTTTAAATTTACACAGTGGATATTTACATTGCAGCCTGTTTAGGAGTTTAATGTGTAGACAGGTGCAATTTATCAACTTTAATACACAAACTTGAATAGTAAGAATAACAGTTGAGTAGCTACATTAATGGGGCAACTACATACTACTGAGCTAAAAGTGTATATAATAAACATGCGTTATTATCAATGAGTTGGACACAGTCCTCAAACACAATTGCTTTCATTAAGGTGTCCCACTCCCAAGGTCTTAAGAGTATAGTCCAGAATATTGTTTCAGGTACTAAGTGGTGAGAATATCTAATTTTATAAAAGTAATTATTACCCAATGCCAGATTTTGGGACATGCATCTTGGGTTTGTCCCTTGAAATGCGGACTTGCGGTAATAAGGACCCTCCATTAATGTAGGATTGCCGCTTTGCAAGCCCTACAGATAGATTCTGAGCTGCTGTCTGTTGCCTTCTGCTAAGTAGGCTGCCTGGATCCCTCAATTCCGATCTCAGTGTAGTAGGTAGATGAACTGTAATGTTCGGAGAATCTCTGAGCATAACTGAGCATGTAGCTGCAAGCAGTGTAATGTCAACTATACAGCCCGCTTTTCCAGCACATTGAAGATGTATGTCTTGATCCCGGATATTGGCCACATCTCCCGGACCAAGAATTTGATGAGAGAGGCCTATGTAATCCTCAATAGGCGACATTGGTTCCTGTATATCACTGTTTTCTGAGCAAGGTAAAGGTAGGCTGGACTTTGGTATCTGCTCTTACGTGGTGCAGATCTTGATATTGTGTGCAGGCTCTAAACAGGGCTTAATCAGCTGCGGGGTAGGTGACGAAGAAACATACGGATGCCTGTTACTTCTCATTTCTGAGGTCGAGCTCACTTTCTGAGGTGGGATTAACTGTCCATTTGCTACCAGACTGCAGGAGTGAAGTCAAGTTATCCATCTGCTTGCAGAATCTGTATTCAAGATCTTTCAGGAGGCCGTGAATAGAAACATATATCTTCCCCATGGTTGACAGATAAGTTATACTTAGTTGATCTGCAAACTTGATAGTGAGTTTGGTAGATTAGTGTTGGTTCTTGTGTTACCCTGTTGCCAGGGGGGGTTATGGGGCCTTCCCAAACGTGGCCACCGAAGGTCCCAAAGGTCCAGATCTCCACTTTAATTTTATTCCAAACCTAGCAAAAGCATTACTGGCAGCATTGATACCTCATATTCTGTTCTTTTCAGCTTCCGATGAAAATAGATATTTCCGATATTTGGTGGATTATCAGTTTCTTAGCCTGCTGAAGTGAAAAATGCTGCAGCCAAGACAGCTGCCTGGACACGCCCCCAAACAAAAACATTTTTGAGTTGATTGTCGATTTAATGTTAATTGGAAAGGCAAACAGTAGCATGTTTTACTGTAGAGAGATACCAGAAAGAGTACAGAAATAGTTATTTTCTCTTTTTGAGAAGATCTATCACTACCAGGTGGTTTACCATAGTATCATATAACTATATGTACAGCATATGCTAGGGAGATGGCTCAATTGGTTATCTGGCCCAGTAATTCTCAGCCGCAGTCCGCAAGGACCCCCAACAGTCCAGGTTTTCGTTATAGCTGAACAAGTGCACAGATCTGTAACACTATGTTTACTAACTTGCTTTCACTCATAAAATTATTATTTCACCTGTTCACTGGTTCAGGTATAATGAAAACCTGACCTGTTAGGGGTACTTGAGGACCGCGGTTGAGAAAAAATGATGTGGCCAAATGCCGTAGGTGTAATCCATGATTTGATACCAGTTGATCTTAAATTAATCCCATTAAAAAGATGAACTATTTAATACCAGAAATCAGATCCCTCAATTCTGTTTCTAGCAAGGTTAGTAGTACATCTTTCTCAAGAATTGTAAAGAGTACAGTTGTAACTGGTTACTAACAGCTATTCTTTATCAGCTGTAGATTATTAATACAAGGGTGAGGCCTGAGTGGTTTGAGTCAGCTTAAAGGGACAGAAACACCTTGTAGTTACAAAACTTTTTTGTATTATTATAATAAGATAACATATGAGTCAAGTATAAAAACATGCATTCTTCAACACCTATCTGCTGGAGTTGTCTTTCAGTGACCACATTACCCCTACCACTTACTCTATTTGGAGGAACTAATAGGAATAAAAAAGCCTCTTATCTCCTCTGCTGAGGTCAATTAAGGACAGAGATAGTTAAAGGGACAGTCTACATTAAAATTGTTATTGTCTAAAAAGTTAGATAACGCCTTTTTTTTTACCCATTCTCCAGCTTTGCACAACCAACATTGTTATATTAATGTACTTTATAACATTTAAACCTCTACATGTCTGCCTGTTACTAAGCCATTACAGACAGCCTCTTATCAAATGCTTTTGTATTTGCTTTTCACACCAGGAGACAGCTAGTTCATGTGGGCCATATAGATAACATTGTGTTCACGCACGTGGAGTTATTTAAGAGTTAGCACAACACAGTACTAAATGCAAGTTAACAGATAATAAATAAAAAGCCACGTGATCAGGGGGCTGTCAGAAGATGCTTAGATACAAGGTAATCACAGAGGTAAAAAGTATATTAATATAACTGTTGGTTATGCAAAACTGGGGAATGGGTAATGAAGGGATTATCTATCTTTTAAAATAAAAAAAATTGTATTGTAGACTGTCCCTTTAAGCTTTCTATTGGTATCAAACAACAACTGACTTATTTGGGGTGTCTGGTTATGCACTTTCAATTCTCACTGAAACTAAGAGAAAAAAAAAACAATTTTGTTTAGTTAAAGGGACAGTAAACCTAAAAAATAATGTTATATAATTCTGCACATAGTGCAGAATTATATAACATTATTTTTTAGGTTTACTGTCCCTTTAAATTACAGGAAAAGAGGGAAAAATAAAGAATTAAAGTATATTGTCAAATCAATTAATGAAAAAACAGCACTATATAATGAATGCAACTGTTATTAAATGACTATTAGCAGCCTAGGATAATGTTCACGTTCAGACACGTGCTTCTGAGCTTACAGCTCTACTTTTAGAAAAGATACCAAGAAAACAAAGAAAATTTGACAATTGAAGTAATATTAGAAGTTTAAAATGTCCTGCTCTATTTGAATCATGAAAGAAAAATGTTGGGTTGTACAAAGCATTGGCTTCCTGCTAGATTAAAAATAAAAATAAACAGTTTTAACAAAACTCTTTTTCCCATGCAAAACTTGCATAAACAGTGTTCTTTCATATCCATGAGAGAAATGCGTAGCCTTTACTATTCATTTAACAGCTTTAGTTTGAGGATTCTATAAATGTTAGTATTCTTTTCTAAATTTACTTTTTCTCTGATGTCAAAGGTTCTCTTGATTCTCCATTTAATTTTATTTAGTGACTTATAGTTTGTGTTTCCATGACTGAATCACTAATAATACAAGTAAATTTAAAACCATTATTTTACATAAACATCTATTAGTTTGTTTAAACTAACAATGTTAAAGAGACATAAAACCCATTTTTACATGATGCAAATAGATATTATTTTTAAAAAGTTTCAATTTCCTTCTATAATCAAATTTGCTTCATTCTCAAGGTATTCTTTGTTAAAGTGCATACCACCTAGTATGTAAGACAGGGGTATCAAACTCAATGTATCTGGGGGCCACTGGCCAAGTTTTCTTCGCCCGTGGGGGCCACTTGAACTGAGTAAGTGATAGATATACTAGGAAATGCAAGTGATGTTTACCCAAGTAGTAGTGCATGGTGGGAGTTGTGGACCACAACAGACTTACACTGTTGTCTATATTTATCTTGTGAGTGCCAAGTGAAGTGATCATACTGGAACAATATAAAACATTACATTTATCCAAGCAGTGCATGGTGAGAGTCTACACTGGACTCTTGTCTTTATATTTATCTTTTAAGTGCCTATTTAGAACATCAACCAGTTAGACCTCTTAGAACCCTAAAACAAATTGACAGCGCAAATTAATGGTTTACCTTAAACAAGGAAGGGCCACATGAAACTATCTTGGGGGGCCACATATGGCCCCAGGGCCTGTACTTTGAGACCACTGATGTAAGTGATATGCACATAACCGAAAGCGCTGCATTGCAGAAGTTTGTGTTGCTATATAGTTCTCTTGCAAATGTATAACATTGTTAATTGTTGCTACAATAAAGGCACCTTAGACTGCCCATGCAGGGGGGTGCAAATTTGGTGCATGACAATTTTTTTTAATGTTTATATTTATTGTTTTTGCTTCCTAACTTGGGCATCATAGTAGGGGCTATATGTAATGGCATAATGGCAAGGATGGGAGGGGACTCCCCTCAAACATAAGGAGGCAGAGAGTCAGTCAAAAGAGCTGGAAGCTTTTGGCTTAAATCTCACTGCACAGCCCTTGCACCATCTGCAAAGAAGCTTTCATTAAAATTGATGGTGCTGGTGACAGCAGTGGGACTCACCTCCACCCGCAGCCTAATGGATTTTACTGGGACTAATGACCACATAAAAGCACTGACTATCCTCCAGCTTTTCATATTTTGCAAGATATCAGTGCACTTTTATCTCAATGATTATACATTATACGGGACAACCTGTTCTGATTTTTTAGTTTATGACCCCTCAGCATCATTATACAGTGCCACATATATATTTTATCAGTGTATAGGTGCTCTGCATACAGTGCAGCATGTTTACTAGTGTATAGATGTTTTGCATTATCATATAGGGCAGATTCTTGTGTCTATAAGTGCATAAATGATCATTATTGTCGCTATACAGTAACCCTTTTTTAAAATAAGTGGGAGTTGTACTGGACTGATGGCCGAAACTTTCCAGTACTCCACTGCAAGTAAATATGATCTATTGTAGGACTTGAACAAATTATACTAATGGAAAACTTGCAGTTCAGGCTTGCAAGAGCAAGCCTGCAACTGCAAATGTAAAAAAATAAAAAATATATAAATCACCTCAAACGCACTATTTCTGGTTGATTGACAGGCCCTGCTCTCATGTAATTGGTTGCCCAAGAGCAGGTGGCCAGACTAAACAACATAGCTTTTCTGCAGTCTTAAAGGGACATTGTACACCAGATTTTTCTTTGCATAAAAGTTTTGTAGATGATCCATTTATATAGCCCATCTGGCGGTGTTTTTGTAAAAATGTATAGTTTTGCTTATTTTTAAATACGAAAAAAGAAAGAAACTGAGTCCCACAGTTATATTAATATATTATCCAATGATTTATTTGATAGGAGACATACAGGTAAAAGGTGTGCTTCCTAGAAACTATTTAAATAACATTGTGCTGATTTTCAGACTTCTAACCAAGTCCCAAAGTTTTAGATGTATTCTGATGTATACAGACTTCTGATTGCTTCTATTTGTATAATGGGTCTTTTCATATGCAGGGGAGTGGGAATGTCTGCTTTCAGCCCCTTACAGTGGTTGCCCCAGCCTAACCCATCAACAGTGCTAAATTGGGATATTCTTTTTTTTTTTTTTTAAAAGATTTTATATTGGATGTTTATATCAGTATCTGTGCATGCTATTCTTAATAGTAGCGTCTATTACATGCAGTTATATGAAAATTGGTGTATACTGTCCCTTTAAATTTCAACAAGTGGCAATTGCAGGTGGACAGGTTCTCTGAGAATGTTTCCTCCAGCAGCTTGATAAATTTTCCTGAAAGACATGCTTGTATCAGTCTAGGTATAATGGTGAAAAAGAAAAGGGGTCATTCTGCCTCAAGCTTAATCCATCATATTGTCGACACTGTTTGATTCATTATGCAGAGCCCCCACTGATTTTCTGATATGCAGAGCCACCACTGATTTTCTATGTTGTGCAGAGCCAGTACTTTGGTACATTATGCCATGCAGAAATTAACCATTATAGCTATTATCATTATAATAAATCAGATTAACAGTCAAGAATTTGATGTGATAATTGAAAACTATTTTGCCTATCATTATAGACAAAAAAGTAATCCATAGCTGCTTAATACACCACTAAATATTTTGTTAACAAGCCATAATGGCTTGTCAATTTCTTCCTGGGGGTCAAAATGTGTCTGCCTGTGTAGCCAAAAATCCTAGCACTGGCCCTGATTGTTAAGAGCATTCTTACAAACATGCTGACAAATAGTGCACCAGACATGTGCACGTTCCTGAGCCTACATACCTGCTTTAAAAGAACGGAAATGAAATAAATAACTTTGACAATAGAAATAAATCCGAAAGGTTTTTTAAAAGGTTACACTCTGTCTGCATAATAAAGAAAAATGTATAACAGTTATAGTACTTTAAGTGAACTATAGCAAAGTATTATAAATAGGGAGAAAATAAGGAGAAGTAGTCCTTATAAAAAGATAGGGAATTCAGCACTCTTATATGAGAGTGCTGAATTCCCTATCTTTTTATAAGGACTACTTCCACTTATTTTCTCCCTATTTATAATAGTTTGCAATAGTTATATAGGGTCTGCACCTCTAGTTTGATTTTACTACACAGAGCTAAAATATTGGTAAATGGCTCCCTTATCTCCATTTTTTATTTAAGTCAACTATATTTAAACACTCTGCAAACCCAATAAAACCTCAATTATTGTAAGAACTAGAAATACTAAAAATGTGTTGAGGGTGCGCCTAATAGAAGCAATATTATGGTCTCAGTCTAAAAAATATAAGTTCAACTGTAATAAATAATTGTTAATCAGACAAAATCTTTCTGATTCCACCTATTAGGGGCGCGATCCGATATAGATCGCAGTTTGCGGCGCAAGCGAGGGAACCGGCGTCGCCTGCAGTTTCAGCTCGCAACTCGAGCTATCCCATATAAGTCGCCGTCAGATGCTAACGTGCCGTAAGTCTGACAAACCAGCGATGTCCAGAAATCTGCGCAAGTACAAATTTCTGGCGTTGCCAGTGACTTGCGGCACGTTAGAAACTGCCGGTGCCTATAAAACCTGACTAAAGTCTAAAACACCCGCACTGTCTAACACGCCTCCCTAACATAGCCCGACAAGTCTAACACGCCTCCCTAACATAGCCCGACACGTCTAACCCTCTATCCGCTATCCCCCCTCACTATCCTAACAATAAAAAAGCTATTAACCCCTAAACCGCCGCTCCCGTACCCCGCCGCAACCTAATAAAGTTATTAACCCCTAAACCGTCGCTCCCGTACCCCGCCGCCAGCTATATTATATCTATAACCCCCTAAAGTGAGCCCCTAACACCGCCGCCATCTATATTAAAATTATTAACCCCTAATGTAAGCCCCTTACACCGCCGCCATCTCTATTAAAATGATAAACCCCTTATTTAATCTACCTACCCCGCCGCCAGCTATATTATCTATAATAACCCTAAGTATATTATAGTTAATATAGGTATTACATTATATATATATTAACTATATTAACCCTAATTATATTAGGGTTAATATAGTTAATATAGTTACTATAGTATTTATATTAACTATATTAACTCTATCTAACCCTAACACCCCTAACTAAATTTATATTAAATTAATCTAATTCATTTATAAACTAAAATATTCCTATTTAAATCTAAATACTTACCTATAAAATAAACCCTAAGATAGCTACAATATAATTAATAATTACATTGTAGCTATGTTAGGGTTAATATTTATTTTACAGGTAAATTGTTAATTATTTTAAGTAGGTATAATAGCTATTAAATAGTTATTAACTATTTAATATCTACCTAGTTAAAATAATTACCCAATTACCTGTAAAATAAATCCTAACCTAAGTTACAAATACACCTACACTATCAATAAATTAAATAAACTACAAACATCTATCTAAAAATACAATTAAATTAACTAAACTAAATTACAAAAAAAAACAAACACTAAATTACAAAAAATAAAAAAAGATTACAAGATTTTTAAGCTAATTACACCTATTCTAAGCCCCCTAATAAAATAATAAACCCCCAAAATAAAAAAATTTCCCTGCCCTATTCTAAATTAAACAAATTTCAAAGCTCTTTACCTTACCAGCCCTTAAAAGGGCCTTTTGTGGGGCATGCCCCAAAGAATTCAGCTCTTTTGCATACAAATACAATACCCCCCCCCATTACAACCCACCACCCACATACCCCTATTCTAAAACCACCCAAACCCCCCTTAAAAAAGCCTAACACTACCCCCCTGAAGATCTCCCTACCTTGTCTTCACCACACCGGGCCGAACTCCTGATCCGATCCGGGCGATGTCTTCCTCCAAGCGGCAAAGAAGAATTCTTCCTCCGGCGATGTCTTCCTCCAAGCGGCAAAGAAGAATTCTTCCTCCGGCGACGTCTTCCTCCAAGCGGCAGCAAAGTCTTCATTCTTCCGGCGGCATCTTCAATCTTCTTTCTTCGCTCCGCCGCTGCGGAGCATCCATCCCGGACGACTACTGAACTTGGAATGAGGTACCTTTAAATGACGTCATCCAAGATGGCGTCCGCCGAATTCCGATTGGCTAATAGGATTCTATCAGCCAATCGGAATTAAGTTAGAAAAATCTGATTGGCTGATTGAATCAGCCAATCAGATTCAAGTTCAATCCGATTGGCTGATCCAATCAGCCAATCAGATTGAGCTCGCATTCTATTGGCTGTTCCGATCAGCCAATAGAATGCGAGCTCAATCTGATTGGCTGATTGGTTCAGCCAATCGGATTGAACTTGAATCTGATTGGCTGATTCAATCAGCCAATCAGATTTTTCGAATTTAATTCCGATTGGCTGATAGAATCCTATCAGCCAATCGGAATTCGGCGGACGCCATGTTGGATGACGTCATTTAAAGGTACCTCATTCCAAGTTCAGTAGTCGTCCGGGATGGATGCTCCGCGGCGGCGGAGCGAAGAAAGAAGATTGAAGATGCCGCCGGAAGAATGAAGACTTTGCTGCCGCTTGGAGGAAGACGTCGCCGGAGGAAGAATTCTTCTTTGCCGCTTGGAGGAAGACATCGCCGGAGGAAGAATTCTTCTTTGCCGCTTGGAGGAAGACATCGCCCGGATCGGATCAGGAGTTCGGCCCGGTGTGGTGAAGACAAGGTAGGGAGATCTTCAGGGGGGTAGTGTTAGGCTTTTTTAAGGGGGGTTTGGGTGGTTTTAGAATAGGGGTATGTGGGTGGTGGGTTGTAATGGGGGGGGGTATTGTATTTGTATGCAAAAGAGCTGAATTCTTTGGGGCATGCCCCACAAAAGGCCCTTTTAAGGGCTGGTAAGGTAAAGAGCTTTGAAATTTGTTTAATTTAGAATAGGGCAGGGAATTTTTTTTATTTTGGGAGTTTATTATTTGATTAGGGGGCTTAGAATAGGTGTAATTAGCTTAAATATCTTGTAATCTTTTTTTTATTTTTTGTAATTTAGTGTTTGTTTGTTTTTGTAATTTAGTTTAGTTAATTTAATTGTATTTTTAGATAGATGTTTGTAGTTTATTTAATTTATTGATAGTGTAGGTGTATTTGTAGCTTAGGTTAGGATTTATTTTACAGGTAATTGGGTAATTATTTTAACTAGGTAGATATTAAATAGTTAATAACTATTTAATAGCTATTATACCTACTTAAAATAATTAACAATTTACCTGTAAAATAAATATTAACCCTAACATAGCTACAATGTAATTATTAATTATATTGTAGCTATCTTAGGGTTTATTTTATAGGTAAGTATTTAGATTTAAATAGGAATATTTTAGTTTATAAATGAATTAGATTAATTTAATATAAATTTAGTTAGGGGTGTTAGGGTTAGATAGAGTTAATATAGTTAATATAAATACTATAGTAACTATATTAACTATATTAACCCTAATATAATTAGGGTTAATATAGTTAATATATATATAATGTAATACCTATATTAACTATAATATACTTAGGGTTAATATAGATAATATAGCTGGCGGCGGGGTAGGTAGATTAAATTAGGGGTTAATCATTTTAATAGAGATGGCGGCGATGTAAGGGGCTTACATTAGGGGTTAATAATATTAATATAGCTGGCGGCGGTATAGGGGGATTAGATTAGGGGTTAATAATTTTTATATAGGTGGCGGCGGTGTAAGGGGTCAGATTAGGGGATAGATAAGGTAGATGGCGGCGGTTTTAGGGGCTCACAGTAGGGGGTTAGTTTATGTAGATGGCGGCGGGGTCCGGGAGCGGCGGTTTAGGGGTTAATAACTTTATTAGGGATTTCGGGGGGGGGGGATCGCGGTTTACAGGTAGATAGACATTGCGCATGCGTTAGGTGTTAGGTTTATTTTAGAAGATCGCGGTTGACAGGGAGATAGACATTGCGCATGCGTTAGGTGTTAGGTTTATTTTAGCAGCCAGTTTAGGGAGTTACGGGGCTCCAATAGTCAGCGTAAGGCTTCTTACGGCTGCTTTTTGTGGCGAGGTGAAAATGGAGTAAGTTTTCTCCATTTTCGCCACGTAAGTCCTTACGCTGCATATTGGATACCAAACTGCGCGGGTTTGGTATACCTGCCTATGGCCCAAAAAACTACGGGCGACGGCAGAAATATACGCGCGTAACTTCTAGGTTACGCCGTATATGTGATACCAAACCCGCGCAAATATTGGCGTCGCCGGCTTTTGCGGGCGACGATTTTTATCGGATGTACCCCTAGGATTGTGGTTAAAATATTTAAAAATGTTTATAAAAATGAGCAGAGTAAAATATACATTTGTTCAATAGATTTACAATAATTTTACTAATTCATTAAAAATAATGTTATAAGCAAACAATTAAAAACAGTATAGAGAAGTTCCAAATAATATATACAATTTGCATAAAAAAAATAAAATAAAATATATATATAAATTCTGCTAGCCAAAAGTTCCTATATGATTTTTCTGCCCGGGACCTAATAGAAAAGTTTGACAGCCAGATAGTAATATCCTGCACTGCACTTAAGTGACACCATGTTTCAATGTTTCAGATGTCTTATGAGGCAATTACTGATGAAAGCCGTTTGATCCCAAACGGGATCGTTCAGGCTAGTAGTGGGATAGTCTCCGTATCCGCTTCACTTCAGCTTGTTTACAGCGTTCAGCATGGATCCGTAGATGGTGTCCGACTGGTTCCGGTCACGTGGTTCTCTTCGACCAATAGCACCCTTGCCTACCAGAAGGCTCAAGGAAAGTAGCGATGGGGGAGACACACATCCAAAGGCGTATGGGGAGTGAAAAAGAGGCTGGCTCCCGCTCAAGCCTGGGAAACTGGCAAAACAATAACCAAAAAAAAATATATAGATCCAAGGCGAGATATAATAAAAACAGTCCTTTAATAAAGTTCCACTTGGGATAAAAACAAAAAAGACTCATGGGGGTCCAGCACAAACAAAGTGAACTGGTTACTCAAGCTAACATGTTTGGGTAAAGACTGTAATCATAGCTTAATGAGTACAAATGTGCTGACTATTTAAAAGCCAAGAACAATTCTCATTGGATAGCATTAAAACCAATTAATGCAGTCACAATAGTGTAGTAATAAACTATATTCCCCGTAACACAGATAAATATAATAGAGATATATATTGGATACTATACATATGCAAAATAACAAGATATCAATCAATAAATATATAGATAGATTAAAATAATTCATAACCCCCCCCCCTCCCCATATATGCCATTAGGGATTATCTATATAAACTCATGCTAGAATGTGTGCCAATTTATTAAAGGCATAATTCAATAAGAGCAATTACATAAGAGGTGAAAAAAATCACACAAAATAAAGCTCATGTGTACAACAATGAAAAGAATGTAATGGACACAAATCACATTAGCAAAGAAAAATTATTATTATTAAGGGGGGTAAAAACCTATATGCTGTACATAATTATATATCAATCTAAAAACAGATCAAAGCTAGGCATAAAAACTAGTAAATAGGAACCAGAACTGGGCAAAAACTAGAGAATCAAACAAAAGGGGACAGATTATTTCCAATAATTAATCAAATCATATTCTGAATTAAGTCCCCTTGGCACTCTAGTCTGGAGTTCGAAAATCCAAAACATCTCTGGTTTACCCAGTAACTGGTCCCTATCTCCTCCTCTTGATGGTGGTTTTACCCATTCTATGGCTTGCCACCTAAATGTAGCATTACTCTTTTCATGTGTATTCTTAAAATGTTTGGCCAATGGGGTACTTGCCTCTCCTAATTTAATAGTGGACAAGTGATTTCTGATCCTGGTGTTGACATCAGTTGTAGTGAGTCCTACATATTGAAGGTGGCACTCTATGCAAGTAAGAAGTTAAATAACATAAGAGGATGTACAGTTGAGGCAGGAAGAGATCTTAAAATTCTCCCTAGTGACTTCAGATCTAAATTCATCTGATAGAATAATAAACTCACAGGGCCTACATCTTGACCTACCACACCTATACATCCCCTTATGGCGTAGCCAATAACCTTGTTCTCTGGGGCTGTTAATGGGTATTTCAGACGGGGCCAAAATATTTCCAAGTGTTCTACTTTTCCTATAAGAACAACGTAGTCCTCCCTCCACACAATTGACAAGTTGATCGTCAGCAGACAGTAGCCGGAAATGTCTGTTTACAATTTTGCAAATTTCCTTGTGTTCTGTGCTGTAGTGAGTTACAAACGTGACTTTATTATCATCAGCATAAGTGGCCAAATGATCCCTTCGCCGAGTAGACTCCTTTAGGAGTGTACCTCGGTCAAGACTATGAACTTGTGTTGGGCTCTATCTATCACATGATTGGGATAGCCTCTCTCTTTTAGTCTATCCCTCATTTCGCGGCTTTGTTGTAAATATGTAGTTTCTTCACTACAATTTCATTTCACTCAGATAAGTTGTCCCTTGGCCACAGCCATAGGAACATGTTTGGGATGACAGCTCTTGGCATGGAGTAATGTATTCTTAGTGATGGGTTTTCTGTACATATTACTATGAATACAACCGTTCTCATTTGCCGTTAGAGTAAGATCCAAATAGTTAATAGTTCTGAATTGTTTCTCAAAAGTAAATTGCAAACCCACCGTGTTCATATTCAGAGTATTAATGGAATCTACCAATGCTGTTTCTGAACCCTGCCAGATAAAAAGCAGGTCATCTATATACCGCCTATAGAAGGTGATATTGTCCCTATACATGTTTTCATCTCCATAGATGTGGGACAGCTCCCACCAACCCATGAAAATGTTGGTGTATGAGGGCACAAATATGGCCCCCATAGCTGTCCCACATCTCTGGAGATAAAAGCTTTCCCCAAAACGAAAATAATTATGCGTGAGTGTGAACCTAGTGACTCTCAAAATGTATTCCACCAGGTCTATACCTAATTCAGAAAAATTTCTGTGAAAAAAGGACAACACCTTAAGACCCTCTTCGTGTGGAATCGATGAATAGAGTGCCACCACGTCCACAGTCAACCACATATGTTCATGCATTTTCCAAGAGAATGTTTCCATCAAATTGAGTAAATCGTTAGTATCTTTAAGATAACTCTGTAACGAAATTACCAATGGATGCAAAATTGTATCAAGCCACTGAGACAAATGTTCGAGAAGGGAGCCTATCCCACTCACTATGGGATATCCTTGTACTTCAATCAAAGTTTTGTGCACTTTTGGAAAATGGTGGAAGATGGGCACCACCGGATGTTCTACATACAAAAATCATGGGTGGCTTTATCAAAATACCCATCCTCCAAACCATCGTCCAAAAGTGCCCTAAGTTCTCTTTCGAAAACTTTAGTGGGATCCTTATCCAACCTTTGATAATTCATCTCATTTTGCAATTGTCTATGTGCCTCTTTAACATATTCAGTCTTGTCCCAGACTACCACAGAACCTCCCTTATCTGCTGAGCGGATGACTAAGCTGTCATTCTGCTGCAGATCAAGTAGTGCCTGTCTTTTACGATATGACCGGTTTAACTTGTGATGTCGAGTCTGACCCATTTGTGTTTTGGGAGAAGATAGGGACGCGAGATCCCTTTCTATCCTTTTAAAAAAAGTTTCAAGAATGGGCCCACTGTGCTGAATGGGATCAAATTCAGATTGTTTTTTTAAAACCACTGAAGCTTTTAATAGTATGTACCCCTACTTCTATATTTCCCTGCCTTTCCATGACTCTGCAAAGTCTAAGGGAGATTTATCTTGTGGAGCTGTATTTCTTAATATAGGGCTCTGAATTATGCTGGATCTCTCCCCCTGAAAAAACTTTTTCAGAGTCAAATTTCTGATTAATTTATTAACATCCAGCATAGTATTAAAAAAGGTTAAAGGAGCTGGTAGGGGCAAAATTGAGACCATAACTTAGAACCTTTAACTGTATATCTGTCAAAAGTGTGGTAGACAAATTAATCACATTATATATATCATTAGATGCAGTATTTAATGATATTTTGTGTTCTTGTTTGATCTCTGATGATATATTTTCTCCTGGCCTATACCAATTTTTTCCTGGGTCTAGTAAAACACTTGTTCAAAGACCCTGCGATCCTCCCCTGTAGTGGTCATATCACTGGTGTTTGTCTGGATAGTACTACTTACATACTTGGTGCCCTTTGTATTGTGCGTACTGTTCTTAGGGTGGATAACTCCATGTGTAGTGTACTCCTTCTGTCTCATTTGTTCAATGTTTAATGTATTCACTGAACTATTGATGCTCACTTGTTTCTGTGTACTTTTTTGAGCACTTTTTAAAATACCTTTTGGTGCCACCACAGCTTCCTCCCCTCCAGATGCTCCAGTGTCATCACCAGAATCTCCCTCACTACCTGAGGATCTATTTACTCCTTGGTTATTGGTGTATCCCTGATGGTTTCCTTTGCCTCTGTCTCTGCCTCTACCTCTATTTCTGCTCCTAGACCTCCCTCTCCTATAGCTGGAACTATTTTTAGAGTGATGCCATACATAAACCATCTGGTTGTCATAGTCGAACTGGTCCCTGAGATATTTGGTATGCTTTAAATTAAGAATCTCATTTTTAGACTCCATTAGTGCAATTCTCAGAATCCCATCAAATTTAGGATAGTCTACTTCCAGTTTCCTATTATTAAGCTCTATCTGTAATAGGTCAATCTCACTTCTAACATTGCTCAATAATTTGGTCTGTTATAATATTCACAAATGCATCAATCTAAGGGAACATTCAGTCAATACAGTATTCCATGTGTCAATGAATTCTTTGTCTGTAACCTCAAATGTGGAGTATTTATTTAATCTAAGACCCCTTTGTATAATGTTCAGTTTGACATATTTTTCAAATGTCCACACTTCAAATTGGAGTTTATGTTCCTTGATGAGTAATTTCTCCATATCATCAAACAGTTTGCTCAAAGAATAGGTAGAAATGTCCGTAGAGAAGACAATATCCAATTCCTGATTGCCATAGCCTCTTTCTGTCATAGGTAACAGAGAATAATAGTTAATAGTGCTGGACCCTTCCATTAGGGAGCTCTAAGTACAAAATACCCAAAATGCTGCCAGCAAGCATCAATATGTAGAAATGCAAAAAATTGGTAAATTGCATGTATCACTGATAAGCCTCAATAAAGGTGTCAATTTCACTCAACCCACGTATACTCAAAACGTTCTATTTAGGTGAGAGTAAGCAATAGCATAAGTCTATGATAAAACTCCTTATATGTGTTACCCCACTGGAAAGCCAAAACAGACAGGCACCAGACAAAAATAATCTGTCCCCTTTGGTTTGATTCTCTTGTTTTTGCCCAGTTCTGGTTCCTATTTACTAGTTTTTATGCCTAGCTTTGATCTGTTTTTAGATTGATATATAATTATGTACCGTATATAGGTTTTTAACCCCCCTTAATAATAATAATTTTTCTTTGCTAATGTGATTTGTGTCCATTACATTCTTTTCATTGTTGTACACATGAGCTTTATTTTGTGTGATTTTTTCACCTCTTATGTAATTGCTCTTATTGAATTATGCCCCTTTAATAAATTGGCACACATTCTAGCATGAGTTTATAGAGATAATCCCTAATGGCATATATGTGTTTTTTAATGAATTATTTTCATCTATCTATATATTTATTGATTGATATCTTGTTATTTTGCATATGTATAGTATCCAGTATATATCTCTATTATATCTATCTGTGTTACGGGGAATATAGTTTATTACTACACTATTGTGACTGCATTATTTAGTTTTAATGTTATCCAATGAGAATTGTTCTTGGCTTTTAAATAGTCAGCACATTTGTACTCATTTAGCTATGATTACAGACCTTACCGAAACATGTTAGCTTGAGTAACCAGTTTACTTTCAGCTACATTTAGAGTTTTGTCGGTAACGAACAGCGTAGCTAACGCTGGCTTTTTTTCGCCCGCTCCTTTTAAATACCGCTGGTATTGAGAGTTCACAGAATGGCTACGTTAGGCTTCAAAAAAGGAGCGTAGAGCATAATTTACCGCCACTGCAACTCTCAATACCAGCGGTGCTTACGGACGCGGCCAGCTTAAAAAACGTGCTCGTGCACGATTCCCCCATAGGAAACAATGGGGCAGTTTGAGCTGAAAAAAAACCTAACACCTGCAAAAAAGCAGCGCTCAGCTCCTAACGCAGCCCCATTGTTTCCTATGGGGAAACACTTTCTAAGTCTGCACCTAACACTCTAACATGTACCCCGAGTCTAAACACCCCTAACCTTACACTTATTAACCCCTAATCTGCCGATCCCGCTATCGCTGACACCTGCATATTTTTTTAACCCCTAATCTGCCACTCCGTACACCGCCGCAATTTACGTTATCCCTATGTACCCCTAATCTGCTGCCCCTAACACCGCTGACCCCTATATTATATTTATTAACCCCTAATCTGCCCCCCCCCAACGTCGCCGCTACCTACCTACAATTATTAACCCCTAATCTGCCGACCGGACCTCACCGCTACTCTAATAAAGTTATTAACCCCTAAAGCTAAGTCTAACCCTAACCCTTACACCCCCCCTAAGTTAAATATAATTTAAATCTAACGAAATAAATTAACTCTTATTAAATAAATTAATCCTATTTAAAGCTAAATACTTACCTGTAAAATAAACCCTAATATAGCTACAATATAAATAATAATTATATTGTAGCTATTTTAGGATTTATATTTATTTTACAGGCAACTTTGTATTTATTTTAACTAGGTACAATAGCTATTAAATAGTTAATAACTATTTAATAGCTACCTAGTTAAAATAATTACAAAATTACCTGTAAAATAAATCCTAACCTAAGTTACAATTAAACCTAACACTACACAATCAATAAATTAATTAAATAAAATACCTACAATTATCTATAATTAAACCTAACACTACACAATCAATAAATTAATTAAATAAAATACCTACAATTATCTATAATTAAACCTAACACTACACTATCAATAAATTAATTAAATAAAATACCTACAAATAAATACAAAAAAATAAACTAACTAAAGTACAAAAAATAAAAAAAGAACTAAGTTACAAAAAATAAAAAAATATTTACAAACATTAGAAAAATATTACAACAATTTTAAGCTAATTACACCTACTCTAAACCCCCTAATAAAATAACAAAGCCCCCCAAAATAAAAAAAAATGCCCTACCCTATTCTAAAATACAAATAGAAAAGCTCTTTTACCTTACCAGCCCTTAAAAGGGCCTTTTGCGGGGTATGCCCCAAAGAATTCAACTCTTTTGCCTGTAAAAAAAACATACAATACCACCCCCAACATTACAACCCACCACCCACATACCCCTAATCTAACCCAAACCCCCCTTAAATAAACCTAACACCCTGAAGATCTTCCTACCTTATCTTCACCACGCCGGGTATCACCGATCGGTCCTGGCTCCGAAGTCTTCATCCAAACCCAAGCGGGGGCTGAAGATGTCCATGATCCAGCTGAAGTCTTCATCCTATCCGGGCAGAAGAGGAGATCCGGACCAGTAGACATCTTCATCCAAGCGGCATCTTCTATCTTCTTCCACCCGACGACGAGCGGCTCCATCTTCAAGACCTCCGGCACGGATCCATCCTCTTCTTCCGACGTCCTAACACAGAATGAAGGTTCCTTTAAGGGACGTCATCCAAGATGGCGTCCCTCAAATCCCGATTGGCTGATAGGATTCTATCAGCCAATCGGAATTAAGGTAGGACAAATCTGATTGGCTGATGGAATCAGCCAATCAGATTCAAGTTCAATCTGATTGGCTGATACAATCAGCCAATCAGATTGAGCTCGCATTTTATTGGCTGTTCCGTTCAGCCAATAGAATGCGAGCTCAATCTGATTGGCTGATTTTTCCTACCTTAATTCCGATTGGCTGATAGAATCCTATCAGCCAATCGGAATTCGAGGGACGCCATCTTGAGTTAGATTAGGGGTATGTGGGTGGTGGGTTGTAATGTTGGGGGGGTATAGTATGTTTTTTTTTACAGGCAAAAGAGCTGAATTCTTTGGGGCATGCCCCGCAAAAGGCCCTTTTAAGGGCTGGTAAGGTAAAAGAGCTTTTCTATTTGTATTTTAGAATAGGGTAGGGCATTTTTTTATTTTGGTGGGGCTTTGTTATTTTATTAGGGGGCTTAGAGTAGGTGTAATTAGCTTAAAATTGTTGTAATATTTTTCTAATGTTTGTAAATATTTTTTTATTTTTGTAACTTAGTTCTTTTTTTATTTTTTGTACTTTGGTTAGTTTAATTGTATTTATTTGTAGGTATTTTATTTAATTAATTTATTGATAGTGTAGTGTTAGGTTTAATTGTAGATAATTGTAGGTAGTTTATTTAATTAATTTATTGATAGTGTAGTGTTAGGTTTAATTGTAACTTAGGTTAGGATTTATTTTACAGGTAATTTTGTAATTATTTTAACTAGGTAGCTATTAAATAGTTATGAACTATTTAATAGCTATTGTACCTGGTTAAAATAAATACAAAGTTGCCTGTAAAATAAATATTAATCCTAAAATAGCTACAATATAATTATAATTTATATTGTAGCTATATTAGGATTTATTTTACAGGTAAGTATTTAGCTTTAAATAGGAATCATTTATTTAATAAGAGTTAATTTATTTTGTTAGATTTAAATTATATTTAACTTAGGGGGGTGTTAGTGTTAGGGTTAGACTTAGCTTTAGGGGTTAATACATTTATTATAGTGTTGGCGAGGTCCGGTCAGCAGATTAGGGGTTAATGCTTGAAGTTAGGTGTCAGTGATGTTAGGGAGGGCAGATTAGGGGTTAATACTATTTATTATAGGGTTTTTGAGGCGGGAGTGAGGCAGATTAGGGGTTAATAACTTTATTAAAGTAGCGGTGAGGTCCGGTCGGCAGATTAGGGGTTAATAAGTGTAGGCAGGTGGCGGCGACATTTGGGGTGGCAGATTAGGGGTTAATAAATATAATATAGGGGTCGGCGGTGTTAGGGGCAGCAGATTATGGGTACATAGGGATAATGTAGGTGGCGGCGGTGTGCGGTCGGCAGATTAGGGGTTAATAAATTTTAAAAGAGTGGCGGCGATGTGGGGGGACCTCGGTTTAGGGGTACATAGGTAGTTTATGGGTGTTAGTGTACTTTAGAGCAGTAGTTAAGAGCTTTATGAACCGGCGTTAGCCCAGAAAGCTCTTAACTCCTGGCTTTTTGCTGCGGCTGGAGTTTTGTTGTTAGATTTCTAACGCTCACTTCAGCCACGACTCTAAATACTGGTGTTAGGAAGATCCCATTGAAAAGATAGGATACGCAATTGACATAAGGGGATCTGCTGTCTGGAAAAGTCGCGGCTGAAAAGTGAGCGTTAGACCCTTTCCTGACTGACTCTAAATACCAGCGGTAGCCCAAAACCAGCGTTAGGAGCCCCTAGCGCTGGTTTTGACGGCTAACGCCAAACTCTAAATCTAGCCGTTTGTTTGTGCTGGACCCCCATGAGTCTTTTTTGTTTTTATCCCAAGAGGAACTTTATTAAAGGACTGTTTTTATTATATCTCGCCTTGGATCTATATATCTTTATTTGGTTATTGTTTTGCCAGTTTCCCAGGCTTGAGCGGGAGCCAGCCTCTTTTTCACTCCCCATACTCCTTTGGATGTGTGTCTCCCCCATTGCTACTGTCCTTGAGCCTTCTGGTAGGCAAGGGTGCTATTGGTCAAAGAGAACCACGTGACCAGAACTGGTCGGACACCATCTACGGATCCATGCTGAACGCTGTAAACAAGCTGAAGTGAAGCGGATATAGAGACTATCCCACTACTAGCCTGAACGAAGTTAAGTGACATTAGGAGTGGTGAATCATTGCAGCTATATGCTGCTTGAGCGATACTGAGCTCGGGTCTTTCTTAGCCACACATCGTTTGTCACATATGAACTGTGGTAACACTTTTGCCTGTCTGTTTTGGCTTCCCAGTGGGGTAACACATATAAGAAGTTTTATCATAGACTTATGTTATTGCTTACTCTCACCTAAATAGGACGTTTTGAGTATTGGGATGAGTGAAACTGACACCTTTATGGAGGCTTATCAATGATACGTGCAATTTACCATTTTTTTGCATTTCTACATATTGATGCTTGCTGGCAGCATTTTGGGTATTTTGCACTTAGAGCTCCCTAATGGAAGGGTCCAGCACTATTAACTATTATTCTCTGTTACCTATGACAGAAAGAGGTTATGGCAATCAGGAATTGGATATTATCTTCTCTACGGACATTTCTACCTATTCTTTGAGCAAACTGTTTGATGATATGGAGAAATTACTCATCAAGGAACATAAACTCCAATTTGAAGTGTGGACATTTGAAAAATATGTCAAACGGAACATTATACCAAGGGGTCTTAGATTAAATAAATACGCCACATTTGAGGTTACAAAGAATTCATTGACACCTGGAATACTGTATTAACTGAATGTTTCCTTAGATTGATGCATTTGTTAATATTATATGAGACCAAATTATTGAGCAATGTTAGAAGTGAGATTGATTTATTACAGATAGAGCTTAATAATAGGAAACTGGAAGCAGACTGTCATAAACTTGATGGGATTCTGAGAATTGCACTAATGGAGTCTAAAAATGAGATTCTTAATTTAAAGCATACCAAATATCTCAGGGACCAGTCCGACTATGACAACCAAATGGTTTATGTATGGCATCACTCTAAAAATCGTTCCAGCTATAGGAGAGGGAGGTCTAGGAGCAGAAATAAAAGTAGAGGCAGAGGCAGAGGAAACCACCAGGGATACACCAATAAGCAAGGAGTAAATAGATCCTCAGGTAGTGAGGGAGATTCTGGTGATGACACTGGAGCATCTGGAGGGGAGGAAGCTGTGGTGGCACCAAAAGGTATTTTAAAAAATGCTCAAAAAAGTACACAGAAACAAGTGAGCATCAATAGTTCAGTGAATGCATTAAACATTGAACAAGTGAGACTGAAGGAGTACACTACACATGCAGTTATCCACCCTAAGAACAGTACGCACAATACAAAGGGCACCAAGTATGTAAGTAGTACTATCCAGACAAACACTAGTGATATGACCACTACAGGGGAGGATCGCAGGGTCTTTGAAAAGGTTTTTTACCAGACCCAGGAAAAAACAGGTATAGGCCAGGAGAAAATATATCCTCAGAGATCAAACAAGAACACGAAATATCATTAAAGACTGCATCTAATGATATATATAATGTGATTAATTTGTCTACCAGATATACATTTAAAGGTTCTAAGTTATGGTCTCAATTTTGCCCCTACCAGATCCTTTAACCTTTTTAATACTATGCTGGATGTTAATAAATTAATCAGAAATTTGACTCTGAAAAAGTTTTTTCAGGGCGAGAGATCCAGCAGAATTCAGAGCCCTATATTAAGAAATACAGCTCCACAAGATAAATCTCCCTTAGACTTTGCAGAGTCATGTGATGTTCTATCTTTGGCAGACCTAGAAAGGCAGGGAAATATAGAAGTAGGGGTACATACTATTAAAAGCTTCAGTAGTTTTAAAAAAACAATCTGAATTTGATCCCATTCAGCACAGTGGGCCCATTCTTGAAACTTTTTTTAAAAGGATAGAAAGGGATCTTGCGTCCCTATCTTCCCCCGAAACACAAATGGGTCAGACTCGACATCACAAGTTAAACCAGTCATATCGTAAAAGACAGGCACTACTTGAACTGTAGCAGAATGACAGCTTAGTCATCCGCTCAGCAGATAAGGGAGGTTCTGTGGTAGTCTGGGACAAGACTGAATATGTTAAAGATGCACATAGACAATTGCAAAATTAGATAAATTATCAATTGTTGGATAAGGATCCCACTAAAGTTTTCCAAAGAGAACTTAGGGCACTTTTGGACGATTGTTTGGAGGATGGGTATTTTGATAAAGCCACCCATGATTTTTTGTATGTAAAACATCCGGTGGTGCCCATCTTCAACCATTTTCCAAAAGTGGACAAAACTTTGATTGAAGTACAAGGGCGTCCCATAGTGAGTGGGATAGGCTCCCTTCTCCAACATTTGTCTCAGTGGCTTGATACAATTTTGCATCCATTGGTAATTTGGTTACATAGTTATCTTAAAGATACTAAAGATTTACTCAATTTGATGGAAACATTCTCTTGGAAAATGTATGAACATATGTGTTTGACTGTGGACGTGGTGGAACTCTATTCATCGATTCCACACAAAGAGGGTCTTAAGGTGTTGTCCTTTTTTCACAGAAATTTTTCTGAATTAGATATAGACCTGGTGGAATACATTTTGAGAGTCACTAGGTTCACACTCACGCATAATTATTTTTGTTTTGGGGAAAGCTTTTATTTCCAGTGATGTGGGACAGCTATGGGGGCCAAATTTGCGCCCTCATATGCCAACATTTTCATGGGTTGGTGGGAGCTGTTCCACATCTATGGAGATGAAAACATGTATAGGGACAATATCGCCTTCTATAGATAACCTGCTTTTTATCTGGCAGGGTTCAGAAACAGCATTGGTAGATTCCATTAATACTCTGAATATAAACACGGTGGGTTTGCAATTTACTTTTGAGAAACAATTCAGAACTATTAACTATTTGGATCTTACTCTAACAGCAAATGAGAACGGTCATATTCATAGTAATATGTACAGAAAACCCATCACTAAGAATACATTACTCCATGCCAAGAGCTGTCATCCCAAACATGTCCCTATAGCTGTGGCCAAGGGACAACTTATCCGAGTGAAACGAAACTGTAGTGAAGAAACTACATATTTACAACAAAGCCGCAAATTGAGGGATAGACTAAAAGAGAGAGGCTATCCCAATCATGTGATAGATAGAGCCCAAACACAAGTTGATAGTCTTGACCGAGGTACACTCCTAAAGGGGTTTACTCAACGAAGGGATCATTTGGCCACTTATGCTGATGATAAAGTCACGTTTGTAACTGACTACAGCACAGAATACAAGGAAATTTGCAAATTTGTAAACAGACATTTCTGGCTACTGTTTGCTGACGATCAACTTGTCAATTGTGTGGAGGGAGGACTACGTTGTTCTTATAGGAAAAGTAGAACACTTGGAAATATTTTGGCCCCATCTGAAATACCCATTAACAGCCCCAGAGAACAAGGTTCTTGGCTACGCCATAAGGGGATGTATAGGTGGGGTAGGTCAAGATGTAGGCCCTGTGAGTTTATTATTCTATCAGATGAATTTAGATCTGAAGTCACTGGGGAGAATTTTAAGATCTCTTCCTGCTTCAACTGTACATCCTCTTATGTTATTTACCTTCTTACTTGCATAGAGTGCCACCTTCAATACGCAGGACTCACTACAACTGATGTCAACACCAGGATCAGAAATCACTTGTCCACTATTAAATTAGGAGAGGCAAGTACCCCATTGGTCAAACATTTTAAGAATACACATGAGTAATGCTACATTTAGGTGGCAAGCCATAGAATGGGTTAAACCACCATCAAGAGGAGGAGATAGGGACCAGTTACTGGGTAAACGAGAGATGTTTTGGATTTTCAAACTCCAGACAAGAGTGCCAAGGGGACTTAATTCAGAATATGATTTGATTAATTATTGGAAATAATTTGTCCCCTTTGGTTTGATTCTCTAGTTTTTGCCCAGTTCTGGTTTCTATTTACTGGTTTTTATGCCTAGATTTGATCTGTTTTTAGATTGATATATAATTATGTACAGCATATAGGTTTTTACCCCCCTTAATAATAATAATTTTTCTTTGTTAATGTGATTTGTGTCCATTACATTCTTTTCATTGTTGTACACATGAGCTTTATTTTGTGTGATTTTTTCACCTCTTATGTAATTGCTCTTATTGAATTATGCCCCTTTAATAAATTGGCACACATTCTAGCATGAGTTTATAGAGATAATCCCTAATGGCATATATGGCGGGGGTTATTAATTATTTTCATCTATATTATATATTTATTGATTGATATCTTGTTATTTTGCATATGTATAGTATCCAATATATACGTATCTCTATTATATCTATCTGTGTTACGGGGAATACAGTTTATTACTACACTATTGTGACTGCATTAATTGGTTTTAATGCTATCCAATGAGAATTGTTATTGGCTTTTAAATAGTCAGCACATTTGTACTCATTTAGCTATGATTACGGTCTTTACCGAAACATGTTAGCTTGAGTAACCAGTTCACTTTGTTTGTGCTGGACCCCCATGAGTCTTTTTTGTTTTTATCCCAAGTGGAACTTTATTAAAGGACTGTTTTTATTATATCTCGCCTTGGATCTATATATTTTTTTCTGGTTATATATATATATATATATATATATATATATATACATTATTTTTTTTATGCGTATTGTATATATTATTTGGAACTTTGCTATACTGTTTTTAATTTTAACCACAATCCTAATAGGTGGAATCAGAAAGATTTTGTCTGATTAACAATTATTTTTTAAAGTGTAACTTTAATTTTTTGTATTTCAGCATAATAAAGAAACATTTTTATTGTTAAGTCCCTTTAAAAGTGTAACCTTATGTTTTTATTATTGTGATCCAATAATGGAGCTCTATGAACATGGTCTATTTTTGTTTGTTTTTTTTACTTCTGGATCATAAATCTATCTAGTTATTTTTATCTCTTTGACATCACATTTTCGTCAATAGGGTTTATTATATTTCGTAGGAATTATTGCTGTTCTCTCACTGAGGAAAAGACTTTCAGCAAATATTTTCTGTGTGAATTTTACAGCCATGCCAGAAGAAAAAGGAGGGAGAAAGGGAGATTTTGAAAAGTAAAGGTTTCCATTATGACTTCTGACAGAATAACATATTTTATTAAAGATAGGAGGCTTCACATTTTGCATCAAATCTTTACTAAATCCAAACAGCAGCAAAGAAAACATACAGACAAAAATAAATAGCATAGTAACAAGACTGCACCAATCAGCACACAGCAGCCTAACAAACTGTAATGAACAAGTCCAGCACTTCCTCTTTTCTTTGCTGCTTCCAGACAGCAGGTTACTTAATTTGCTCCCATACTTTTTGAATTATCTGTATTAATTTCTAATTATGGTTGTTAACTTTTCTTCCTATTGAAAGATACTGTAGCAAGATAGGCTTTATCTTATGTTCTTTCTGTTTCTCAAAATTAGATCTATTACGTCTTTTTCATAAACTTTTTATATATATTTTCCCATTTTTATCCTAAATGTCCTGTGCTGGTTCCTTGGCCTCTGGGCTGTGGTCTCTCTTAGAAGCGTTTATTATTTCTTAATATTAGTTCTCTTAGAAGTCTTCATTATTTGGAGGTTAAATCTCACTTACTTTATTTTAAATTTCTTAACTTCTTTTCGAATCATCAGGTATAAAGTCGCAACCCTTATGTTTGGAGTGAGACTTCAGCCTGAGCTTTATTGTATTCCCCTTTCTAATGATTTTTTTCTAGTTCTTTATAACACACTTTTGAATCAATCTTCGTTGGTAACATAGTGCGTACAGCGGTATTCTGTGAATAATGGAACTACCGCTGCACGTGATTATTCCCTGTAGCTACCCGTTTCTCTTCTAGCTTTCTTCTAATCGTGCTCCGCTCGGACGCTTCTGGCCATTTCCACTAGCTATTTGGTTTCACGCCTTGTGTCCGATGCGGCCATTAACTCTGCAGGCCTTGACCCTCCCCCTAGTAACAAATTATTCAATCTCCAAGCAAACACGCAGGATGATTGCGCTGCTAGTTTTAGTCACAACTAAATTGTGTGCTTCTGGTGCCATTTTAGGTGTCACTATAATTTTCTTCTACCGGAATCGTTAAGAGGAACTTTAAGCCGGCTATCTATGTTCTTTGCAGGCTCCTCGACTGCCTCTGGTCTTCTCCTCCCAACGATTCCGGCTTTAGCACCTCACTTGGCCTATGCGTGCTGATCGCCTCTACCTCCTGGTACCTTCCTTCTCCATCCAGCAGACGCGCACCAGGCCATGGATTTGTTGCGACAAGATGTGCGAGCTGTGGGCAGGTGCTTACTATCCCCATGGCATCTATGACCCAGCAAACGGGCTATTTTTAAACAATTAGTCTCTTTTCCTTTTTGCAAGATATTTTAATATTAGCTAACATTCCTTATCTCATTTATTTATTTTAAACAAAATCATAGTAACACCGCTTTAAGGCTATATTAAATATGAGATGTTAGCCTGTTTTGAAGCTAATAATGTAATAAGCCTGTATTCAGGTTATATTTCGTAAATAGTATATCCGAATTAAACTTATTTTGTATAGTGGACCGTTTTTGGATTGTAGATTGTAGCTTGGTGGTTGGTACCAGTGTAGGATATGTTTTCCTACCTATAAATTAGAGGTTCATTTCTAAGTTGATAAGTTATATAGCCCGCATTAAGGTAATAATAGCTTGTATTAGGGCCATATTATAAATAAGTAGGCTATATTATTTTTTAGTGTACTAAGTTATATTGAATATAAGGAGATTAGCCTGTATTAGGCTATATTATACTGTATATAAGTCTATATTAGTACTTTATTAATTAAGTATATTAGCCTGTATTAGGCTATATTATAAGTACATTGGCCTGTTTTAAGGCTATATTTTAGGCTATATTTTAGGCCATATTAATATAGTATTTTAGCCGGTATTATGGCTATATATATATATATATATATATATATATATATATATATATATATATATATATATATATATATACATGTGCCTGTGTATATGAATATTTACATTTCTAGGTATATTCATGTACATGTTTATGTATGCTTATGTATGGGTATATATGTGTTTGCATGGGTGTATATTGACTCAGTGGAGCTTGGCTAGGAGTCTGAAAGTCGGCACAATGTTATTTAAATATAAACTTTTCATTTTCTTTTTAAACTCTTCCAGATGGACTATATTAATGGATCTTCTACAAAACATTTATGCTAAGACAATGTCCCTTACAGATTTTTTCTACAGCATATGTAGAGGAATACCTCTACAGACTGTTACAATTCCCCATCCTTCTTCTGAAGAGGACTTTTTGCTTATATTAATTTAACCTTTGCTGTCGCAATGAAAGTAAGTCCTTTCCCCCCTCTTTTAATGCAGATCATAAACCCTCTCAACACTCTCCAGAGCTGTCTCCCACGATTCTGACCAGTATCGGTGTCGCTTTCGCCCTCAAGCGACTTTTGAAGGCCTTACACCCCTCTCCCGGGCGTCTCACTTAGGGGTTCTGTTTAATCTGTTCTGTACTAACCAGCTTCTTTCTTAGTACTCTTCTAATCTGTTTTTCTGTACATGCCCTTTATATTTTTTGTCTATCTCCTCCGGTGCTGTGCTGAGAGTCCACGCGGATACGTGCCTGACCAGTGACTAGCTCCGGTCGGTCACGCGAGCCGGTGCTCAGCACGAAACTGGTTCTCATGGTTTTATTTCCTTATACTTTCTTATTTTTATGCTTTCTTTGGAAATTTCTTTTCCTGGTGTCTCTCACTATTCTTCCTTCTTCTAAGTAGATTTTTTGCCTTCTTGGAATTAGCCTTTGCTGATGTATTAAATCAACCTTAAGCCCTCTTCAGAGGTATCCCTTTATAGCAATGAGACTCGCTATAACCCTGTCACCCTGACTTCTAAACTCTCTAGCTCAATATTAGAGTCTCTTTTATCCTCGCAATTGGCTTGGGTAAGCCCTATCTCACCAAGTCCCACATAGAGGCTTATCTCTAGCCCTATGGCTGCTAGCCCCTCCCCAGACATTTCACATAGGGGTGATAGAGCCTCCTCCCCAGAGGTAAAATGGGGTTTAAAGAACCCTCCTCCCCCAGGGTTTAAAAGAGGGGCATCGCCATCAGAGCTTTGACTCTGGCAATTTTGAAATTGTTTATTTTGTTTTGATATTATTCTGTAGGCGCTTTAAAAATTCAAAATATGAAGCCTCCTGTCTTGCCATAAAATTCGGATTATTAAAGCCTCAGCTCCCGCAGCTCCAACCCGACCTTAAGAGGAACCAGCTGGAACAAGGACCATGCCGAAAAGGCTCAGTCCTGAGTTGACCCATGGTCCTGCCGGTAAGAAAAAGAGCAGGAGCAGAGATACAAGCAGCAGGCTCAGTAGGAGTCCTGGAGTGGAGTCTATTGTGGAGGAAGTGCCTTGTGTGAGCCAAAGTGTTCCGGTCGGTACGGCTATACAGGCGGAGGTCTATCTCTTTAATCCTGACACGCAGGAAGGTGAGGCTGGGGAGCAGGAGTTAATTTACGGCCTGGCCAGGCCTGAGCAGGGACACGTGGCATTTTCCAATAGGGAGTGCTCAGGCGGCTTAGCAGAGCCTGAAGGGGGAAGGGTTGAAGGGGACATTGTTTTGTGTATGAATAATAAGGGTATGGGGGGTTGGGTTTCTATTTCTGGGCCTCCTGGGGACATTGTGGATGTTGATTAAATTTTCTCTGTGGGGGGTAGTGACCAAGTGCCTATCGTTAATTCCCCTAAGGCTCCTACTGACAGGCCTGGCCCCCCTAGCATGTGTTAACCAAACAAAAATAGGTGTACAGCAGTATTCCAAGAGCTGGATTATCTAGGGCACATAGGCCTGGGGTCCGTGTGTACCATGCTGTAATGTCCCCTTTAATTCAGCCCCACCTTCTTTTGCATTATAAGTGCACTTCCTGCTATCCTCTTTGCTTGATTATTTTGTTTGGCACAGGTTAAAGGATACACTCCTCAACTCCAGCTGACAGATATTGAGCCTCAAGCCTTTTTACCTATTAGGCTACTTGTTGCCTTCATCGCTATCCTGAACAAAGTACCTGACTCTTTTGTTACACATTTTGCTGTTCAGCTCCTCTCCGTTCTCAGCTACAGAACACTTCCTGTTCCCAGCGGATTGACTTTGTACAGCCGGATCTACACGCTGTTCCACGCTCACAACTTCCAGTAGCTTTCACGGACACTGCTACTGCTCCCTTCTCATCGTGGTAACATACACCAACCACCGGATTCATTCTGCTACAGCTGCTAGTACTTGCAAGTATATCTCAATCTGTATTGAACTGCTAATTGTTATTTGTCTGCCATTCCTTGCTTGCAATACTTTGCTTATCTATTGGATAACCTGTTTTCTATCATTTGCTGCTTAAATCTCCAGTCTGCATTCTATCCATATCTTATGCTTTGCAACAATCAAAGTACTAAGAACATATCATATTTTTGCATAGTGTCATTTATACTTATATCAGCAGTTATCCTAACCTCTACCTGCTGTATTACTTTGCAAACACTCAGTTTCACTCTTACACCGCTGCTGGGAATCATCCATTACTATTAAAGTGCTGTACTAATACTGACACTGCAGGCTAAGTCTTTTCTGTGGTTGTTCCGCTATTACAGCTACACAACATTTAAATATTGTAGTTATAACACATGCATATTCAGGCCATGCCAGGGTTAGAGGTCAGTCTAGGATGGGCATGAGGGGCGGGGTTCCGTGTATTATGGTGTAGAGGAAGATAGAATCAAGTCTTTTTCTAGCCCCTCAGATGGGGATGATGTTATCCCTCCCTCTCCGCAACTTAGGATTATTGGTCATAATTTTAGCCAGTTAAGGTTCGTAGCTGGGGCTAACACTAGAGCAAGGGTGCAGTTACATCAGGCCCCTTATGTGGTGGGTTCAGACTCTGGTACAGTGGGGCAGCAGGGCCGCATTGTGTCTGGTACTAATTTTTCTCCCTCAGCAGATATTCCTATAAGACATATTATGCCTTTAGGGCCGACAGGGGTCTTGGAGGAGGAGGCTGAAATCTTTTGCCTGGCGGATTCATGGACTGAATCAATTCGCTTGGGTGCAGATGACGTTGTAGATTTGGGTGGGGCCGAGGAAACGGCCGGTGTGGTAGTTTTTTCTGTACCTGTGGGAATACCAGGAGAAAGGTTAGGTTCGAACAAAGGCGCCGCTAGGGGGGTACGGAAGGATTCCATAAGGGTTCCTTTCCTGACGGGAAGTGAGCAGGATTCGAAGTGCAGGGTTGGCGTTAAATGGAGAGGTGGAGTGTCTAGCTCATCAGCAGGAATCACAAAAAGAAGCAGCACCACCAAAATATCTTCAACAGATGTATTCATGCAAACTGCACAGTATCCAAGCCAGACCAAAAAATAGCTATTTTTTGGTCTGGCTTGTATACTGTGCAGTTTGCACAAATAAATCTGTTGAAGATATTTTGGTGGAGCTGCTTCTTTTTTGTGATTTATGTTTATTTGGGTATTGTGCAGTACCCTTGAATCTTGCACAGCTCCCTGACCCCAGGTGCTGGAATTTTCTTTGGACTTTCTACTTAGCTAATCAGCAGGGGCAGACAATCTGTTGTTAAACATGCCAAGGTGGGGTTCCTTGGTTGGGACAGCCCTTCCTAAAGGAGGGGTTAAAAACACAATGTCAATGCAGGGCAATTCTCAAATTGATATTTTGCAGGTATTCCAGGATCTATCATGGTCTTTGGAGGATGACCCGGTCATAGGCGTGCCAGTTTGTGCACAGCCAACTCAAAAGAGAGGAGCTGGATGTTGCGTCAACTGCGGGTAAGCAGATTCCTGTGGGTCATTGTGGGGAAATGGAAGAGTTGATGGTTTGGGAGGGGTCTCTAGTGACTCAGCTTCACTTCAGATTTTGGAAGGGATTAAGGAATTGCTTAAAAGGATAGAGTCGTCAGCGTCTGTTGCTACTCCTTCTTCTACTGCAGTTAGGGTATGGGTCCCTGCGGTGGGTTTGGGAACAATTCCCGTAGCGGGGTCCAGTGTTGTTGCACAAAATGCAGAGGCACAGGGGGTTGGGGGAACCAGTGGCCAGTCCTCCCAATCTAGCCAGGTTGAAATTCTGTTAGTGCGAGTTGATAAGGCAAAAGAGGGCTTAGATTTGCGGGTGGCGGACACGGCCATGTCCATATATTGCCTCTGTTCGATTGGCCCATTGGGATTGCATTTATCGAAGGACACTAGGGAAAAAATATGGAAAAGGGAATACTTGGAGTTGTTTTCTTTGTTACCCTTAGAGCAATCCTTTGAGTTGCCCGAGGACTCTTAAAAGGAGACCTCAAAAATGGAGGAGGAGGAGCACAAGAAGAGCTATAGGAAACTCCCTAAGACCTTTACCAATTGATTTCAGGTGTTCGTTATCTATGCTAGTGTGTTGGTGGAAAAGTTCCCAGGTCAGGGTGCCCCCCTTTTTTGTTACCTGGATGAGATTGCTGCAACGCAGCATACGTATGGGGGGATGGCCTGGTGGATGTATGATGAACATTTCTGTCAGCGTCTGGCCGTTAAGCCTGACATGAAGTGGGACGATAGGGATATGGGTCTATGGCTGAAAGTCATGACACCAATTCGTGCATCACAGCCTTTTCGAGGGGGCGCTGGTGGATCAGCATCCGCAGGTTCGTCGACCCCCTTTAAAAAAGGTTTCTATTTTGCCTTAATGAAGGTCAGTGCAAGTGGGGAACCTCTTGCAAATTCCGACATGAATGTTGAGGATGTGGGGGTGTCCATTCCTACTCTAAATGTTTTAAGAAAGGAAAACTGCCTGGTAAGACAGACTGGCCTGGCAAGGGGAACATCTCCGATATGGGTGGAAAAGATAGAGAAGTGGCTAGGTCGGTGCGGCAATAGGCGTGGTTTTTTGGATAGAGCAGCTGTGCTTTTGCACGGTTTTACCTACGGTTTTATCATACCGTCGGTTGGGGGTTTGGATTGCTTTTCTGGGAATCAGCGAGGGAATGGTCATCTGTGGTTAGAGATAAACTTAACCGTGAAGTTGAATTGGGTCGCATGGCTGGTCCATTTACCTCGGCCCTATTGGCAGATTTGAGGGTTTCTTTCCTGGGAGTGGTACCCAAAAAGGAAGTTGGCAAATTCAGACTTATTCACCATCTCTCATATCCTGATGGGCTATCGGTGAATGGCATTCCACCTGAGTTGTTGTCGGTCAAATATGCTTCTTTTGACCAAGCTTTGGACTTGGTTAGGAATGCTGGCAGGCATGCGTTGATGGCCAAAGTGGATATTGAGGCCACCTTTCGATTTTTGCCCGTTCACCCTGTTTCTCACAAGCTGTTGAGGTGTTTCTTTGATGGGACTTTCTATGTGGACTTGTGTCTTCCCATGGGGTGTTCTATTGCTTGTTCATTATTCGAGAGTGAGCAGTCTGGTTTGGCTTCCACGGTCCATTATTTGGATGACTTCCTGTTTGTTGGGCCTGCCAAATCCAACATTTGTATAAGCTTGAGGGATCATTTTTACAGTCTGGCGGAGGATTTTGGTGTGCCCATAGCATTCGAAAAGTCTGAGGGGCCAACTATGGTTCTCTGCTTTCTGGGTATTATGATTGATTCCGACAGGTTGGAATGTAGGCTTCCCGAATGCAAGGTTTTTGATTTGCAAGAGGAAATAAGCAAGTTTTTGAGATCTAAAAAGGTACAGCTCAGAGAGATGCAATCGCTGTTGGGAAAACTCAATTTTGCCTGCCGAATTATTCCTGTTGGGAGAATTTTCTGTATGCGTCTGGCAAGGGCTACTGTGGGGGTAAAATGCCCTCATCATTTTGTGAGGTTTTTGAAGGAGATAAAGAGCGACTTTCAGATTTGGGCGGATTTCCTGGTTGATTTTAATTGATCAACATTGATTCAGGTGCCCAGAATTTTCTGTGAGGAGTTAGGGTTGGCCACGGATGCCGCAGGGAGTACGGGTTTTGGTTCTATCTTTCAGAATGAGTGGTGTGCTGCGGAATGGCCAGATGCATGGAAGGAGGGAGGTCTTATTAAGAACCTGGTCCTGCTGGAATTGTTTCCGGTATTGGTGACTATGTTTGTGTGGGCAGAATCTTTTGAGAACAGGTCTGTCCTGTTGCACACGGACAACGTGTGGGTTGTGTCGGCAGTTAACACCTTATCTGCTTCCTCTCCACCGGTCATCCGGCTGTTGAGGGTGCATGTGTTGCAGTGCTTGAGATTGAATGCAGTGGTCAGGGTGAATCACATAGCAGAGAGTCAGTAATTCATTGGCTGATACGCTCTCATTTTCAGTGGCAATGCTTTTGAGAGCTGGCGCCTCACGCAGACAGAGTGGGAAGGACCTTTCCGGCGTGGTTGTGGACCCTTGGTACGGAGAATTAGCAAATTTTGTGAGGACCTCCTTGGCGACAAATACTTGGTCCGCTTATGCAAAGGTCAGAGTGGGAATGACTGCTTTCACAGAATAGCATTTCAGAGGGTGATGATGCATGCATGGGAGTAAGGTTACAATGGTTGTGGATGTGGGGTACCTGCGGGTGCTCACCGTCTGCAATAGATAAGAGACTTGCAGCCATGACATTCTGCTTTAAGTTGCTAAATGTTGCGGATTTAACAAAGATATATTGTGTTCGATTGGTCATTAAGGGTATTAAGAAGGGAACAGGGCATTCAACGGATGTACAGCACCCTGTTTTCTTTTCCTTATTGGTTAAGCTGATAGAGAAATTGCCCACTGTGTGTGTATCTAGTTATGAGGTCTCCCTGTTTACGGCTGCTTTTGTACTGGCCTTTTTTGGAGCCTTTCGGATTTCCGAATTAATCAGTTGAAACAAATGGTGTCAGGGAGGGTTGGACATCAGGGACGTGGTTGTCACAGACTTGCAAGTGTCCATTTTCCTGAGGCAATCTAAAACTGATCAATTAAGAAAAGGATGGTCTATGTCTTTGTTCCTGACTGGGGTTGCTGCTTGTCCATGTGTGGTTTTGGGTAATTTCTTACAGTTAAGACCTAAGGTCGGGGGGTCTTTGTTAATTCATGAGGATTGTGGGTCCCTATCACAGTTTCAGTTTAGGGCTATGTTGGCTAAGACGTTGGTGGTTTTGGGTTTGAATCCGGTGAGTTTGGGTCCCATTCTTTCCGGATTAGGGCGGCCACTGAAGCAGCAGTTTCGGGGCTGGGGCAGGAGGTTAACAAGGGTGTGGGTAGATAGAGTTCGAACAGGTTTTGAACATATGTTCATCCTCATTTGACAGTTTAAGATGTTCATGGTTGTTTGTCTCTTCTTGTTGTAGGTCCGGTCCATGTGTGGGTGGTGGGCCTGTCATTTATTTATTGGGCCAGGAGAGCTGCAGCGGTCAAGCTGGATGGTCTTCAGTTGGAGTTTGATAGGACAAAAGTTCTATTGAAGTGGTTTGGAGTCAGGGGACTCAAGTGGGATTGCGTGTTACCATTGGTGGTGGATTATGCTAAGGAACGAGTGTTTTAAAACTTTTCTGTGCTGCCAGGTGCTTGGTATACCTTAACTCCTTATGATATTATCCCCAAAGTAATATCTAGTATGTGCGTGTGAAAAAAGAGAGAAAGGTTCGGAGTGTGAGGCGCAAATTAATGCTTAAACCTATGAAAAGTAAAAAATTTATATATATATATGTAGTATTATATTTAGTTCAGATATATATACCCCTTAGAATATTCTAAGGGGTACATCTCTGGATTATGCTAAGCAGTTTCCGCCTCCTGAGGTTTTGGTGGTGCATGCGGGGGGGAAATGATCTTGTTTTTTTTGCCACAGAAGGAGTTGGTGGGGAGGATCAAAAGGGACCTAGCAAGATTATTGGCTCTATTCCCTGGTTTGACTATTGTATGGTCTGCCATGGTCCCAAGATTGAGCTGGAGAGCGGCGTGGGACCATGTTAGGTTTAACAGCAAAAAAAAGGTTAACAAATTGGTCACAGCCTTCATGCGTAGGGTTCATGGAGTGGTAGTCCGGCATTCTGATCTGGAGGATGTTGGTAATGGCGAGTTGAGGCTTTTCATCCTGGGTCTCCAGGAAGCCTTGAAAAATTTGTTGTGAGGGTTGGCGGGTCTGGTCTGTCTGGTATCCAGTCCAGTCTTTGGCAGGTGCTAGTCCCCTCACGTCAGTAATTGGACTATGGCCTTAATTGAATAGGTTAACCTCCCCACGGGGTGGGAGAGCAGTTTAAGTAGCTCTTTGGGCACGGGGTCCAGTTGAGCTTGGGGTTAAAATTAGTAACAGACTTATTTAAGTCCATGTGAATCTAAATATGGCCTGATCAATGAGAAGAGGGAAGTTTAGATTTCTGATGGGGGATAGCATATTTGTTTTGGTTGCACTTTACCATTTTCTATTTAATAAAGTTTATATAATTCAAAGAGTTATTTATTAAATGTTTTTCAAATGTTATTTAATAAACAGGCTGTGGCCAAGTTTTATACCAAAGATTAAGTGTCTGTGTCTTATTTATATTTATAAGAAGGTAACTCTATTTAAAGGTTTAGGGGTTCATTACTTGACGACTCAAGGGGTCAAGTCAGCCCCAGGACATGCAGAGCATAGGGGGAGGGGGCCCATGACCCCATGGGAGGAGTCAGGTCCCTAGGTGGAAGTAAAGGGGTGTCGCCTGGCAGGGGAGGTACTTAAGTGGAGGAGAAGCGGCCATTTTAGGTCAGAAATTTTAGTGTAACTGCAAGTTTCACTCCCTCCCGTGTTGTTTATGTCTTGTGTTTGTCACAGCTGTTGGCGGGTGCTAGTCCCCTCACGTCAGTAATTGGACTATGGCCTTAATTGAATAGGCTAACCTCCCCATGGGGTGGGAGAGCAGTTTAAGAAGCTCTTCGGGCACGGGTCCCATTGAGCTTGGGGTTAAAATGAGTAATGGACTTATTTAAGTCCATGTGAATCTAAATACGGCCTGGTCAACGAGAAGAGGGAAGTTAAGATTTATGATCGGGGATTGCATCTTTGTTTTGGTTGCACTTTACTATTTTCTATTTATTTATTAAATGTTTTTCAAATGTTATTTAATAAACAGGCTGTGGCCAAGTTTTATACCAAAGATTAAGTGTCTGTGTCTTATTTATATTTACAGTACAGATACTCGTCGACTTACAACCTATGCGACTTATGACCATCCATACTTACGACCATGTGTCGTACTGCAGACAGCAGTGCTTGTGTGCAGGCCATACGAGAGTGACTGTCATAAACAGCAGCAGCAGCCTTCGCATGTGTCGCAGCCTCTCACCATGTTGCAGTCCAAAATACCTGTGATGTGTAGCAGCAGACCTATCTGCCTAAACCCTACATTAGACCATTTTATTTACATGCCGTAGATATATCGTCCGACTTACGTCCAAATCGTCTTACGACCGGACGGTCAGAACGTAATGCGGTCGTAAGTCGACGACTACCTGTATAAGAAGGTAATTCTGTTTAAAGGTTTAGAGGGTTGTTACTTGATAACTCAGGGAGTCAAGTCAGTCCCAGGACACACGGAGCATAGGGGGAGGGGGCCCATGACTCCATGGGCGGAGTCATGCCTCTAGGTGGAAGTAAAGAGGTGTCGCCTGGCAGGGGAGGTACCTAAGGGAGGAGCAGCGGCAATTTTAGGTAAGAAACTTTAGTGTAACCCGTGTTGTTCATATCTTGTGTTTGCCACAGCTGTTGGCGGGTGCTAGTCTCCTCACGTCAGTAATTGGACTATGGCCTTATTTGAATAGGCTAACCTCCCCACTGGGTGGGAGAGTAGTTTAGGTAGCTCTTCGGGCACGGGGTCCCATTGAGCTTGGGGTTAAAATGAGTAACGGACTTATTTAAGTCCATGTGAATCTAAATACGGCCTGGTCAATGAGAAGAGGGAAGTTAAGATTTATGATGGGGGCTAGCATCTTTGTTTTGGTTGCACTTTACCATTTTCTATTTAATAAAGTGTATATAATTCAAAGAGTTATTTATTAAATGTTTTTCAAATGTTATTTAATAAACAGGCTGTGGCCAAGTTTTATACCAAAGATTAAGTGTCTGTGTCTTATTTATATTTATAAGAAGGTAATTCTATTTAAAGGTATAGGGGGTCATTACTTGATGACTCAGGGGGTCAAGATGGCAGCGCTATTGCCATGAAGTGCTCCAGATACCTACCTAGTATTCCATTAACAATGAATACAATAGGAACTAAATTAATTTGGTTATTAACCCTATTGACCAAAATATGATGTCAAAGAGATAAAAATAATCAGATAGATTTATGATCCAGAAGTAAAAAACAACAAAAAATAGACTATGTTCATAGAGCTCCATTATTGGATCACAATAATAAAAACATAAGGTTACACTTTTGGCACTTGTATAAATGTTATTGTTTAAAAGGTGCTTTTTTTGTTCATAAACAGGGTTATCTCTGAGGCCCAGCTGATAGTTGATAAGGGAACCAAACCTTCCAGTCTGCATTGTGTAGTGTTTGCTAATTGCTCTAATTAACTGTTTCATTACTGAGCCACTCACAAAACTGGCCTTAGAGGGAACATTGTTTTAAAAAAAATACTGTTTGCTGGGATATAAAGGTTTAAAATGATATACTTTTGAAATATTTCATGAACAGCAGAAGCAAACCTCTGAAAAATAAATCAAGACATGCTTGGGAGGATTTTGAAATTAGAGGTGTGTTGGAGCTGTAATCCTAGATATTGGTCTCTATGATGCTATAGACTGGAGGACAGTGATAACCTGCAGTGGTGTCCTGTAGCATGTATGTATATATGTATAAAAGGAAGTCAGATTACACACAACACACACATATGCTCCAATAAAAACTAGGGCATTTAATGGTAAAGTTCTCAATGAAACATTAAAAATCATGGAAGTACTGAAATTAAACTTCCTCACCCCACAAGATTTAATAATCGAATAAAATAAAACATCGCCTAGATTTAGAGTTCTGCGTTAGCCGTCCAAACCAGCGTTAAGGGCTCCTAACGCTGGTTTTGGCCGCCCGCTGGTATTTAGAGTCAGTCAGGAAAGGGTCTAACGCTCACTTTCCAGCCGCGACTTTTCCTTACCGCAGATCCCCTTACGCCAATTGCGTATCCTATCTTTTCAATGGGATCTTTCTAACGCCGGTATTTAGAGTCTTGGCTGAAGTGAGCGTTAGAACTCTAACGACAAAACTCCAGCCGCAGGAAAAAGTCAGGAGTTAAGAGCTTTATGGGCTAACGCCGGTTCATAAAGCTCTTAACTACTGTGCTCTAAAGTACACTACCACCCATAAACTACCTATGTACCCCTAAACCGAGGTCCCCCCACATCGCCGCCACTCTAATAAATTTTTTTAACCCCTAATCTGCTGACCGCACACCGCCGCAACCTACATTATCCCTATGTACCCCTAATCTGCTGCCCCTAACATCGCCGACACCTACATAATATTTAATAACCCCTAATCTGCCCCCCCCAACGTCGCCGCTACCTTACCTACACTTATTAACCCCTAATCTGCCGACCGGACCTCGCCGCTACTCTAATAAATGTATTAACCACTAATGCTAAGTCTAACCCTAACACTAACACCCCCCTAAGTTAAATATAATTTAAATCTAACGAAATAAAATAAATCTTATTAAATAAATTAATCCTATTTAAAGCTAAATACTTACCTGTAAAATAAACCCTAATATAGCTACAATATAACGAATAATTATATTGTAGCTATTTTAGGATTTATTTTTATTTATTTTTATTTTATAGGCAACTTTGTATTTATTTTAACTCGGTACAATAGCATTAAATAGTTAATAACTATTTAATAGCTACCTAGTTAAAATAAGTACAAAATTACCTGGAAAATAAATCCTAACCTAAGTTACAATTAAATCCTAACACTACACTATCTATAAATTAACTAAACTACCTACTAAATTACTAAAAAAATAACAAAGCCCCCCAAAATAAAAAATGCCCTACCCTATTCTAAAATAAAAAGTTAACAGCTCTTTTACCTTACCAGCCCTTAAAAGGGCCTTTTGCTGGGCATGCCCCAAAGAAATAAGCTCTTTTGCATTTAAAAAACACATACAATACCCCCCCAACATTACAACCCACCACCCACATACCCCTAATCTAACCCAAACACCCCTTAAAAAACCTAACACTAAGCCCCTGAAGATCTCCCTACCTTATCTTCACCACGCCGGGTATCACCGATCCGTCCAGAAGAGGGTCCGAAGTCTTAGTCCTATCCGGCAAGAAGAGGTCCAGAAGAGGGTCCGAAGTCTTCATCCTATCCGGCAAGAAGAGGACATCCGGACCGGTAGACATGTTCATCCAGGCGGCGTCTTCTATCTTCATCCATCCGGCGCGGAGCGGGACCATCTTGAAGCAGCCGACGCGGATCCATCCTCTTCTTCCGGCGACTCCCGACGAATGACAGTTCCTTTAAGTGACGTCATCCAAGGTGACATCCCTCGAATTCCGATTGGCTGATAGGATTCTATCAGCCAATTGGAATTAAGGTAGGAAAAATCTGATTGGCTGATTGAATCAGCCAATCAGATTCAAGTTCAATCCGATTGGCTGATTGGATCAGCCAATCAGATTGAGCTCGCATTCTATTGGCTGATCGTGGATGAACATGTCTACCGTTCTGGATGTCCTCTTCTTGCCGGATAGGATGAAGACTTCGGACCCTCTTCTGGACCTCTTCTTGCCGGATAGGATGAAGACTTCGGACCCTCTTCTGGGCGGATCGGTGATACCCGGCGTGGTGAATATAAGGTAGGGAGATCTTCAGGGGCTTAGTGTTAGGTTTTTTAAGGGGTGTTTGGGTTAGATTAGGGGTATGTGGGTGGTGGGTTGTAATGTTGGGGGGGTATTGTATGTTTTTTTTAAATGCAAAAGAGCTGTTTTCTTTGGGGCATGCCCCGCAAAAGGCCCCTTTAAGGGCTGGTAAGGTAAAAGAGCTGTTAACTTTTTATTTTAGAATAGGGTAGGGCATTTTTTTATTTTGGGGGGCTTTGTTATTTTTTTAGGGGGCTTAGAGTAGGTGTAATTAGTTTAAAATTTTTGTAATCTTTTTTTATTTTTTGTAATTTAGTGTTTGTTTTTTAGTTTAGTTGATTTAATTGTAGATAAATGTAGATAGTTTAGTTAATTAATGTATTGATAGTGTAGTGTTAGGTTTAATTGTAACTTAGGTTAGGATTTATTTTACAGGTAATTGTGTACTTATTTTAACTAGGTAGCTATTAAATAGTTATTAACGATTTAATAGCTATTGTACCTAGTTAAAATAAATACAAAGTTGCCTGTAAAATAAATATAAATGCTAAAATAGCTACAATATAATTTTTTGTGATATTGTAGCTATATTAGGGTTTATTTTACAGGTAAGTATTTAGCTTTAAATAGGATTAATTTATTTAATAAGATTTATTTTATTTTGTTAGATTTAAATTAAATTTAACTTAGGGGGGTGTTAGTGTTAGGGTTAGACTTAGCTTTAGGAGTAGTGGCGAGGTCCGGTCGGCAGATTAGGGGTTAATACTTGAAGTTAGGTGTCGGCGATGTTAGGGAGGGCAGATTAGGGGTTAATACTATTTATTATAGGGTTTTTGAGTCGGGAGTGAGGCATTTTAGGGGTTAATAAATTTATTATAGTGGCGGCGAGGTCCGGTCGGCAGATTAGGGGTTAATAAGTGTAGGTAAGGTAGCGGCGATGTTGGGGGGGCAGATTAGGGGTTAATAAATATAATATAGGGGTCGGCGGTGTTAGGAGCAGCAGATTAGGGGTATAGAGGTGTAATGTAGGTGGCGGCGGTGTACGGAGCGGCAGATTAGGGGTTAATAATAATATGCAGGGGTCAGCGATAGCGGGGACGGCAGATTAGGGTTTAATAAGTGTAAGGTTAGGGGTGTTTAGACTCAGGGTTCATGTTAGGGTGTTAGGTGCAGACTTAGGAAGTGTTTCCCCATAGGAAACAATGGGGCTGCGTTAGGAGCTGAACGCTGCTTTTTTGCAGGTGTTAGGTTTTTTTCAGCTCAAAATGCCCCATTGTTTCCTATGGGGAAATTGTGCACGAGCACGTTTTTGAAACTGGCCGCGTCCATAAGCAACGCTGGTATTTAGAGTTGCAGTGGCGGTAAATTATGCTAAGGTGCGGGGGGGGGAAACACGCGTAGCTAACGCACCCCTTCTAACGCAAAACTCTAAATCTAGGTGTATATTCTTACACGTGAGAGTTTAATTTTGAAATTTCCATACACTTTAACATTTGTTTGGGAACTTATAAAACATTATCGGCTTGATTACGAGTTTTGCGTTAGAGGCTATGCGGTGCTAACAAGCAGTTTTCCCTCACTGCTCACTTACCTGCTGCGCTGGTATTATGAGTTTTCAGAAACCCGTAGTTAAAAGACAAAAAGTGAGCATTGAGCAAAATTTTGCTCCAAATGTCACTCCAATACCAGTGCTGATTAAGTCAGCAGTGAGCTGGTGTAACATGCTCGTGCACGATTTCCCCATAGGTATCAACAGGGAGAGCCGGCTGTAAAAAGTCTAACACCTGCAAAAAAGCAGCGTATAACTCACTAACGCAGCCCTATTGATTCCTATGGGGAAATAAAATTTACGTTTACACCTAACACCCTAACATGAACCCTGAGTCTAAACACCCCTAATCTTACACTTATTAACCCCTAATCTGCCACCCCCGACATCGCCAACACCTACATTATTAACCCCTAATATGCCGCTCCGGACACCGCCGTCACCTACATTATACTTATGAACCCCTAATCTGCTGCCCCCAACATCGCCGACACCTACCTACACTTATTAACCTCTAATCTGCCGCCCCCAACGTCGCCGCCACTATATTTAAGTTATTAACCCCTAAACCTAAGTCTAACCCTAAACCTAACACCAACTAACTTAAATATAATTTAAATAAATCTAAATAAATATTCCTATCATTAACTACATGATTCCTATTTAAAACTAAATACTTACCAATAAAATAAACCCTAAGCTAGCTACAATATAACTAATAGTTACATTGTAGCTAGGTTAGGGTTTATTTTTATTTTACAGGCAAGTTTGTATTTATTTTAACTAGGTAGAATAGTTATTAAATAGTCATTAACTATTTAATAACTACCTAGCTAAAATAAATACAGATTTACCTGTAAAATAAAACCTAACCTAAGTTACACTAACACCTAACACTACACTATAATTAAATAAATTAAATTAATTAAATACAATTACCTAAATTAAATTACATTAGCTAAAGTACAAAAAAACGACAACACTAAATTACAGAAAATAATAAACAAATTACAGAAATTTAAACTAATTACACCTAATCTAATAGCTCTATTAAATTTAAAAAGCCCCCCAAAAAAAAAAAAAAAACCCTAGCCTAAATTAAACTACCTATAGCCCTTAAAAGGGCCTTTTACTGGGCATTGCCCCAAAGTAATCAGGTCTTTTACCTGTAAAAAAAAATACAAACAACCCCCCCAACAGTAAAACACAACCAACCCCCAAAAAAATACTATCTAAAAAAAACTAAGCTCCCCATTGCCCTGAAAAGGGCATTTGGATGGGCATTGCCCTTAAAAGGGCAGTTAGCTCTTTTGCCGCCCAAACCCTGATCTATTTATATAGCCCATAAAGTTTTGTTTTGTTTTTTAATTGATAGTTTTGCTTATTTTTAAATAACATTGCTCAGACTTCTAACCAAGCCCCAAAGTTTATACACACTCCTTAAATGTATGTCTAATTACCACCGCAACTCCAGGTGTACCAGCATCAGACACATTCACTTGACGTCATCAGAATGCACCCACGTGCGTAGCATCGTGACGTATGTGCTGATATTGTCATGGCAACCAGTGTAAACTAACAGTAACGTTAGCGGTTGTGAGTGAACTAAGTACTTGTGTCGATCGCATAGTCACGCTGCTAAAAAAACTTGGGCATAATAACAATGTGTACCTCAATCTGATACAATAGGAAATTCCATAAAGAATATTGATAACATTGTGAATGAACCCACAGTTGATATAGCACATACTAGGCGATAGAGACACACAAAGATTTTTATTAAAAAACAAATAGAAACAGTGCACATTTTGTTACCGTATAATTATAGTAGTGTATAAATAACCATACTAAATACGGATAAATGGAAAGCGCTAAACCTTACATGACTAGTGTTTAAATACATCAGATACCTATATGTTTTATATATATAAATCATGATCGTACTTCATGCCCCAATGGATCATGGTAGAAACTTATATAAGCAGTGAGACCACAATGATGGTATCTCAGAAGATGAAGAAGTTCCATTATACATAATAGGGAAAGTGTGGATCCATCACTGTGTCACATAATAAAAAAAAAAAGGGCTGAAATCCAGAGAGGTATTGAGGCCCGTTGGGGCTAAAGTGTCCAGCCGATAAATCCACTTGCTTTCAAGTTGTAACAACTTCTTCCCTCGATTACCACCTCTTGGCATCAGGGGTACATGGTCAATTCAACATTGATCTCAGGCTTGAAACGGCATGCTTGTATTGACAGAAATGGCGTGCCACGGGTTGTGCCGATTCACCTTTGGTTAGTGCCTCCCGTATGGCACAACGATGGTTGGCCATGCGCTCCCGAAAAGTTGTCACAGTTTTTCCAATGTAGACCCTAGAACATGGGCAAATCAACATATATACTACAAAGGTACTTGTGCAAGATAGCCAGTGGTTTATTTTATATCTGTCATTGTTATGCGGGTGTTGAAATGTATTGCCCCTAAGCATACCGTTACATGTAATGCAGCTTCCACATGGAAAGCAGCCCGTCTTAGCTGATTTTAACCATGTCTCCTTCATGTAATGTTTAACAGGATCAGACTTGACCAGCAGGTCTCTTAGATTGTTTGCCCTGCAGTACACTGTCCTGGGGGCAGGAATCCTCTGAAATGGGAGTGTAGTGTCTGTCCCTACCACCGGCCACTGTCGCTGCTCAGCCTTTGTCAGATGTTCACACTGAGGTTAATATGTGGTGACTATGTTCAGTTGTGTGAGGTTAGTCTTGACCTCTGTATCTGTGTGCCCGGCATCATTAGAGTTCAGTAATTTCTCCTGAATTGCTCCTATTTCCTCCCTGGCATAGCCCCTTGCCACAAGTTTGTCACTCATCTCCTTTAATTGAGTCTGCATCATGGGTATCTCACTGTTGTTTCTAATAACACGGGTGAGCTGAGAGGTGAGAATCCCTTTCTTTCGGTGTCGGGGATGGAAGCTTCTGGCATCCAGCAAAGAATTGCGGTCCGTTGGTTTCAATCTACCAAACCGTGTTCCATCCCAGGCACCAATCTTAGAGATACTAAGATCCAAAAAATGTACATTGCTTAGATTATATTCTAGTTGAAATCTAATGGGACTTGCCATGGCATTCAAACGCGACACCCACTCAAGCAACATCATTTCACCACCTCTCCACACCAAGAAAACATCATCGATGTAGGGTGTATAATATTTCACATTTGGGTGATCAAATGGCTTCGTTAGTTCCTGCTCATACCAAGCCATGTAGAGGTTTGCGTAAGTGGGTGCCACGTTTGAACCCATGGCAGTACCTGCAACCTGCAAATAATAGTCATACTCAAAATTAAAATAATTTCCCTCCAAACAAAAAGTTAGGAGTTCACATAAAAATTCCATCGGTGGACCATTATATGCAACATTCCCCAAGGGGCCTCAATACCTCTCTGGATTTCAGTCCTTTTTTTTTAATTACGTGACACAGTGATGGATCCACACTTTCCCTATTATGTATAATGGAACTTCTTCATCTTCAGAGATATCATCATTGGGGTCTCACTGCTTATATAAGTTTCTACCATGATCCATTGGGGCATGAAGTACGATCATGATTTATATATATATAAAACATATAGGTATCTGATGTATTTAAACACTAGTCATGTAAGGTTTAGCGCTTTCCATTTATCCATATTTAGTATGGTTATTTATACACTACTATAATTATACGGTAACAAAATGTGCACTGTTTCTATTTGATTTTAATAAAAATCTTTGTGTGTCTCTATCGCCTAGTACGTGCTATATCAACTGTGGGTTCATTCACGATGTTATCAATATTCTTTATGGAATTTCCTATTGTATCAGATTGAGGTACACATCGTTATTATGCCCAAGTTTTTTTAGCAGCGTGACAATGTGATTGACATAAGTACTTAGTTCACTCACAACCGCTAACGTTACTGTTAGTTTACACTGGTTGCCATGACAATGTTGGCAGATACGTCACGACGCTACGCACGTGGGTGCATTCTGATGATGTCAAGTGAATGTGTCTGATGCTGGTACACCTTGAGTTGCGGTGGTAATTAGACATACATATAAGGAGTGTGTATCACTATGTTTGCCATTAGTTTTAGGTTACATGTTGTATTTGTTTGACATTTGACAAAGGCACAGCAATGATGTTATATTGGTTTCATTGGTAAAAATAAATAATTGAAATGGGTATATATTTGTTTTTTGTTAAGTTGCCTAATAATTATGCACAGTAATAGTCACCTGCACACACAGATATCCCCCTAAAATAGCTATAACTAAAAACAAACTAAAAACTACTTCCAAAAATATTCAGCTTTGATATGAATTAGTTTTTTGGGTTCATTGAGAACATGGTTGTTGTTCAATAATAAAATTAATCCTCAAAAATACAACTTGCCTAATAATTCTGCACTCCCTGTATATATTGTATATATATATATATATATATATATATATATATATTCATAATAGTGATCAATAACAGATCTCACTGAGAACAGACCTTCAGTAAGTTATGCTATGACTCGAGTCGACAGCAGATGTACATTATAACATCCAGTTAATCCAACCATAGCATCTTATGTCATCATAATCTATATAAACATATCGTAACTCGAATCTTAACTCAGAGAATTATTATATTAATTCACTATTATGAAGAGATATGTGTTTTACTTAGAATTTTTCACATATATGTAAGATGATTACATTGTGTACACTGTGTACGGATGTTGCTATAGCAATTATTTTGGCTCATTTTTGCTTGTGAGGGGTGGGACTATACACTATAAATTGTTTGCACTTTGTATGTTGGTCTGAGGAAGGGGCACGTCTGCTCCGAAATGTTACCTAGAATAAATCACTTTCACCTAGATTACGAGTTTTGCGTTACGGCTTTTAACGCTAAAAAAATGGCAATTTCAACGTAATGGCAGTAATGCTGCTATTGTGAGTCGTGTTGGTATAGCTATACCGCAAGCATTTTATCCTGTAATTAGGGATGGGCGAATGTGTTTATATTTGAATTCGAATGTTAGAATGAATGTTATTGTAGAAATTCGATTTACATAATAGAATGTTGATAAGAACGAATATTCTTAAAAATTAGATTTTCGAAAGTTATTTACAGTTTTCAAATGTCACATTCGAATTCGAATGTCACATTCGAATTCGAATGTCACATTCGAATTCGAATGTCACTTTTGAATTTGAATATTACATTTATAAAACACAATTGTAGACTAGAAACACTATTTCGAATTCTAATATCACATTCAAATCGAATATCACATTCAAATTTGAATATTACATTTATAAAACACAGTATTAGACTAGAAATACTATTTCGAATTCGAATGTCACATTCAAATTTGAATATTACATTTAAAAAACACAGTCAGATTACGAGTTTTGCGTTAGGAGGGGTGCTGTGCTAACGAGCAGTTTAAGCTCACCGCTCACTTACAGACAACGCTGGTAAGCGAAGAGCAAAATTTAGCTCCACATCTCACCTCAATACCAGCGCTGCTTACGTTAGCGGTGAGCTGGTAAAATGTGCTCATGCACAATTTCCCCATAGGAATCAATGAGGGAGAGCCGGCTGTAATGAGGGAGAGCCGGAACACCTGTAAAAAAGCAGCGTTCAGCTCCTATCGCAGCCCCATTGATTCCTATGGGGAAATACATTTTATGTCTACACCTAACACCCTAACATGAACCCGAGTCTAAACACCCCTAATCTTATACTTATTAACCCCTAATCTGCTGCCCCCGACATCGCCGACACCTACATTATATTATTAACCCCTAATCTGCCACTCCGGACACCGCCGCCACCTACATTATAGTTATGAACCCCTAATCTGCTGCCCCCAACATCGCCGAACCCTACATTATATTTATTAACCCCTAATCTGCCACCCCCAATGTCGCTGCAACCTAACTACATTTATTAAACGCTAATCTGACCCCACAACGTCGCCACCAGCCACCACTATATTAAATGTATTAACCCCTAAACCTAAGTCTAACCCTAACCTTAACACCCCCTAACTTAAATATAATTACAATAACTCTAAATAAAATTACTATCATTAACTAAATTATTCCTATTTAAAACTAAATACTTACCTATAAAATAAACCCTAAGATAGCTACAATATAACTAATATTTACATTGTAGCTATCTTAGGGTTTGTTTTTATTTTACAGGCAAGTTTGTATTTATTTTAACTACGTACAATAGTTATTAAATAGTTATTAACTATTTAAAACCCACCACCCACACAACAAACCCTACTCTAAAATCCACCCAATCCCCCCTTAAAAAAAGCAAACACTAACCCCTTGAAGATCACCCTACCGTGAGACGTCTTCACCCAACCCGGCAGAAGTGGTCCTCCAGATGGGCAGAAGTCTTCATCCAAGCCGGGCAGAAGAGGTCCTCCAGACGGGCAGAAGTCTTCATCCAGGCGGCATCTTCTATCTTCATCCATCCGGCGCGGAGCGGGTCCATCTTCAAGACATCCGACGCGGAGCATCCTCTTCATCCGGAGTCTTCTTACTAAATAACGGTACCTTTAAGTAACGTCATCCAAGATGGCATCCCTTCAATTCCGAATGGCTGATAGAATTCAATCAGCCAATCGGAATTAAGGTAGAAAAAATCCTATTGGCTGATGCAATCAGCCAATAGGATTGAAGTTTAGATTTATTGTAATTATATTTAAGTTAGGGGGTGTTAGGGTTAGACTTAGGTTTAGGGGTTAATACATTTAATATAGTGGCGGCGACGTTGTGGGCAGCAGATTAGGGGTTAATAAATGTAGGTAGGTGTCAGTGATGTTAGGGACGGCAGATTAGGGGTTAATAATATTTAACTAGTGTTTGCAATGCGGGAGTGCGGCGGTTTAGGGGTTAATATATTTATTGTAGTGGCGGCGATGTCCGGTTCGGCAGATTAGGGGTTAAAAAATTATTTTAGTGTTTGCGATGTGGGGAGCCTCAGTTTAGGGGTTAATAGGTAGTTTATGGGTGTTAGTGTACTTTAGTTAAGAGTTTTATGCTACGGTGTTGTAGTGTAAAACTCTTAACTACTGACTTTAAAATGCGGTACCAGGCTTGACAGGAGAAGGTGTACCGCTCACTTTTGGTCAGACTCGTAATACCGGCGCTATGCAAGTCCCATTGAAAATATAGTATACGCAATTGACGTTAGTGGATTTGCGGTATTTCCGAGTCTGGCCAAAAAAGTTAGCGGTGAGCCTGTCATTTCAAGACTCGTAATACCAGCGGGCGTTAAAAAGCAGCGTTGGGACCGGCCAACGCTGCTTTTTAAGCCTAACGCACAACTCGTAATCTAGGTGTTTATAAGACTAGAAATACTATTTCAAATTTGAATGTGACATTCGAATGTAGCATTCGATTTAGAATATTACATTTATTAATCACAATTGTAGACTAGAAATATTATTTCGAATTTGAATATTAAATTTTGAAATTGAATGAATACATAGCTAAACATTCTATTATTCTAAGAAATATTTTTTAATTTTATTGAAAAATTCGAAAACGAAAAATTCCGCACTCAAAAAATGACCTTTTTGCATGGGATTTTCATAGTGCCGGTATTACAGGTTATGCGCTCATGCTAAAAAGCTTGTGTTACAGCCTATACCGACACGATCCATACCGCCATCTGAAACCAGTAGTTATCAGTTTTGCGCCACAAAAATGTTTCACAAAACTCAGAACTAAATTGTTACAAAGTACACTAACACCCATAAACTACCTATTAATCCCTAAACCGCCACCCTTCAGCATTTAAAACACTATATTAAACCTATTAACCCCTAATCTGCCGCCCACCCACATCACAACTATTAAATAAATGTATTAACCCCTAATCTTCTGCTCCTGACATCGCCGGCACTAATTAAAATTATTGACCCCTATTCTGCCACTCCTCAACATCACCACCACTATAATAAAGCTATTAACCCCTATTCCGCCACTCCCCGACATCGCCAACACTAAAAGAAAGCTATTAACCCCTATTCCGCCGCTCCCCGACATCACTGACACTATAATAAAGTTATTGTCCCATAAACCTCTGGCCTCCCACATCTCCGCAACTAAATAAACCTATTAAACCCTAAACCTCCGGCCTCCCACATTTCCGCCACTAACTAAACCTATTAACCCCTAAACCGCCAGCACCCACATTGCAAAACACTATTAACCCCTTAAACCTAACATCCCCCTAACTTTAAATTAAAATTGCAATATAACTATATTTAAATAAATAAAATCTTACCTGTGAAATAAAAATAAACCTAACATTAAACTGTAAATTAACCAAACCTTAATATTCTAATGAAATAAAAAATACTACCAATTAAAATATCTAAATTACAAATTTTAAAAAACCTAACACTACGAAAAAAATAAAAAAAGCTAAAATTACAAAAAATAATAAACACTAAATTATGAGAAATAAAAAACACTAAGCTTACAAAAATTAATAAACAAAATTATCAAAAATAAAAACAATTACACCTAATCTAATAGCCCTATAAAAATAAAAACACCCCCTAGCCTACAATAAACTACCAATAGCCCTTAAAAGGGCCTTTTGTAGGGCATTGCCCTAAGTTAAACAGCTATTTTACCAGTAAAAAAATACAAAGTCCCCCCAACAGTAAAACCCACCACCCAACCAACCCCCCAAAATAAAAAGCCTAACTCTGAAAAAAAGGGGCATTTGTAGGGGCATTCAGCTCTTTTTCATTGCCCATAAAGGGCATTTAGCTCTTTTACAAAAGCCCAAACCCTAATCTGAAAAAAAAAACACCTCAAAAAATAAAAAAAATACCTAACACTAACCCCAGAATATCTACTCACGGTTGCTGAAGTCCAGACATCCAGGCGGCGAGAAGTCTTCCTCCAGGTGGTGACATCTTTATCCATTGTGGGGGAGTCTTCTATCTTCATCCAGGCGGCGTGGAGCAGAGCAGCAAAGACACCCAGCACAGAGCTTCCTCTTCATACGGTCACCGCCTACACTGAAGCTTCAATGCAAGGTAGCCATTTCAAAATGTCATACACCTAAGTGAACATTTTCGGGGTCTCCCCCATCCTCAGACATACATAAAACACATTAATATCTTCTATTTATAGTGTTCCCCTCACCGACAGCTCACAGGTGCTCCAGCGTCCTCACATCCCTGGACTGGACAAAAACAGAAACTAAACTGTGTCAAAAAAGGCTTGACTACTAGCAATCTATTTTCACTACAGAAAACTCACTAAGGCTTCATTCCAATATGTTGAAATACCTTCGTTCTCTCTCATCTAACTACTCCGTAATCCTGCGACCCTTCTAAATCTGCCTTATAGCAGCTTGTTTACTAAAACAACAAATAAATTAATATGAAAAATAATTACTCATTTAAATAAATAAAATGGGAAGCTGTTACCACAGACTATAGGAAAAAGAGTATCTACAGATGGTTGATGGGCCCTGAAGAACCCCGATATGCGTTAAGAAATAGAAGAGTATTCAAGCCAAGATGATTAACTACATTGGACAATTCAGACAATAGTTTTGACACAGATAACCCAAGGGTGGAATTTAAGAGGAATGTCTCTGGGTCACAACCTATGACTACCCAATCATAAAATGCAAGAGGAAGAGGCCACATCCAAGGAGATGTGGATACGGATGCAGTAGTACAAGGAAAAACCTCCACGGCAGTGGCAACGTCATTAAATCAGAGTATTTTCATGTATTTGAGCTCCCATTGGCTTACTGAGGTTGAAAAGAGGGTACTAGAAAATGGTTTGTCATTTATCCCTACTCTAGATGGGTTCTCTTTACAAGTGGACATGTTTAAGTTTCACTGAAAAGTACGATTAATGGAATATTTTGAGAACACCTATGGTGAAAAGGAACAGTTTAAAAAGAGAAGCACATTTGATCCAAAGAGTACCAATTCTAGTATAAATACCTCCTGTAGAATGATGGGACCGGATTTAACTAAATTACAACAGTCAGGCCATGGAGCGATTTGAGATAATCTTATCAAAGAAGAACGGAATGCCCTCAGGGGACTTAAGAACAATTACCAATTGGTTATAAGGGAGGCTGACAAGGGCGGAGTCCTTGTACTCCAAGACTATGCAAGGTATAAAGATGAGATACTTAAACAATTAAGTGATCAGGTGGTCTACTGCAAATTACCCATTGATCCTATTGACCCTACTAAGGAATTTAAATCTACAATCTTGGATTGGATGGTTCAAGCTGGAGTCATATCAGTAAAGGTCAGTGGGTATATGACAGTTAAATATCCCATTATTCCAATAATATACACCCTGCCTAAGGTACATAAACATCCTGTAAATCCCCCTGGCAGACTAATTGCACCAGCACGAGGTACATACTTCAACCAATTGCTACCTATTTAGTCTGTTACAACCAGTGGTAAGACACATGGGATCATTTTTGATGGGCTCAATGGAATCAATCAAACTATTGCAGATAACAAAAAATCTGCAGGGTAATCAGATATTAGTCTCATTAGGCGTCAACAGTCTTTATACAGTTATCTCACACAACGAGTGAATGGCGGCTATAAGGGCATGTCTTTTTCTGTATCCATATGTAGATCCCCCCTTGATACTATTTTACAGTTGTTGGAATGTTGTCTGAAGTACAACTACTTCAGGTTTGAGAATGATTTCTATCTACAGATATCGGGCACGGCGATGGGGTCCAATATGGCCACATCGCATGCCAATCTGTACATGGCACAGTTTGAAACACAAGAGACAAAGTTGTTCCAAGACCAGAGGATAACACTGTTCCGAAGGTATATCGATGATCTGTTCATCATTTGGAATGGTAGTCAACAAGAGTAAGAAAACTAGTTTGGGGAGCTCAAAAATGTAAATGATCATCTACAGTTCAAATTATCTTACCATCAACAATATTTATACTTTCTTGATACATATCACCTTGTTCCAGAAGGATACGGATAGAAATTCCATTTTGGAGATTACAAGCTATCATCCACCTAATTTGAAAAAGGCATTACCGAAGTCTCAATTTAAAAGGCTTGTGAGTAACTATAGTGAGGATCAAACAAAAGTGAAACAAATTAATGAGATGAAAGTGAGAATAGAGGATACAGCAGTAAGCAGATTGAGGAAATGTATAGGAGTTCCATGGGGATGACACAAGTTCAGGCATTGGAAAAGAAGAACAAAGATGACAAAGACAGGGATCGTCTGGTTCTGTCTACTAGCTTTACAAATGAAAAAAATGGCGATACGAGATCATTGGAAAATTATCTCTTCTGATTCTACACTACCCTTTGATTAAATGGATACCCCCATAGTGGGTTTCAAGAGAGGAAGATCTCTGTGGAACAGGTTGATGCGCACAGATTGCAAACAAAGCTACACCTTTAAGACATGGTTAAACACTACAAAGATATGGTGCTTTCTATGTAGTGGATGCACTACCTGTATTGGTATGACCCAGAGTAAATCTTTTGTATATCCATGGAGAAATAAGAAATATTTGGCAGAGGGTTACATGTACTACCAAGTATATTGCATATATGCTGCACTACCGGTGTGGGAAATTTTATGTAGGGAAGACACTGGATGATTTACGCACTAGGATGGCAAATCACAGGTCCGCAATACGATTGGCCCTAAAAGAGGGTAGATCAGATCAGCCAGTGGCCAGGCACTTTGTGCAAAATCAACATAAGGTATTTATAGACCATGCTTAGTTATAGACCATGATCCAGCTCTGCAGAGAGGGGGACACAGGGGCAGGATCCTTTTGCAAAGGGAATCAAAGTAGATGTATATGATAGACACCTTGAGCTCTAAAGGACTCAATTTGCATCTAGATATGCATTGCTTTATTTAAGTAGTAAGACAGATATATTTTATTGTATCCTAACAATATTGCAAATATAACAACTATGATAATAAAAATAAAGTAATGGGATTAGGTTGACAGAAATAGTGATATGGTCAATGAAAAATAGTAGATGTTATCTTAAATGGTAAACTAGGATAAGAAGATAACAGCCTGATGTAAATAATGGTACTGACTTCTATGAGGTATCTATGTTTTTATTGCAGAGTTATACTGCATTATTATAAGTACAGCCAATGACACTACAGTCTTAGTCAACAAGCTGCTATAAGGCATACTTAGAAGGGGTGCAGGATGATTGACTAGTTAGATGAGAGAGAACGGAGGTATTTCAATATATTGGAGTGAAGCCTTAGTAAATTTTCTGTAGTGATAATAGATCACTAGTTGCCAAGCCTTTATTAATTTGACACTGTTTAGTTTCTGTTTTTGTCCAGTCCGGGATGCCATACGTGCCTGCACGCATACGCAGTTATGTTGTGAGGATGCTGGAGCACCCTTGAGCTGTTGTTGAGAGGAACACTATATATAGAAAGTAATTATGTGTTTTATGTATGTCTGAGGAAAGGGGAGACTCTGAAAACGTTCACTTATTTTGGATCTTGATACGGAGAGAGTGCCTTCTTTGCCAGAAATGTGTATATGAATATGTTGGAATGCATGTTCATGTTAAAGTGAGTGCTGGGACTTGGTGAAATATATGTACTGTATATATATATATATATATATATATATATATAGGCATATGTACTGTATATATATATATATATATATATATATATATATAAAATAACATTAATGTAAAAAAGATATCTATATATCTATACCTATATATCTATATATACACAGGAATAGGTGAATACATACATATATATATATATAGGAATATAAAATTACAATAAATATAACATTGTCCTGTATGTGAAGAACATTGGAATGCACAGTAAATATACTTAAAAACACATAAATATATATGTACATACATACATACACATATTTAGACATGTATATGAATGTATATATACAATATAGCCCTTTACAGTCAAACACCTTGTCATATACCATATACCTTTTAACCCTTGTAACTTTTTCAAAATATTTATATGACTATTTTTATCAGGGAGTAAAACTGTATATTTTTAATGTATTTATGTTGTGTTTAGTGCAAATTTAGCCACTAATCGGCAAGTGATACCCAGGTGCTGAACCAAAAAAAAAGGAAAAAAATTGGGTTCAGTATCCCCTTAAGTAGGATTCTTACAGCATCTGCTCCTCCAACATAACCTTGTTCACCACTATCAGTAAATGCAGCATCTGGATTTGCAATAACACCTGATGATGATTTTGGGTTTAGGCTCAATATATTTTCGGCACCAGACCTCTTGATTAGTTCATGAGTTCAGCCACTGGAGGTAAGATAAATATTTATGCATGTGATTCAGTGAATAGCTGCATGTTAATGAACGAATTTCAAAACAATCACTTTTGAAGGTCCACAGTCACTATTAGGTGACAGAGGTGTCAGACATTTAATTCTCTATCTATCTATCTATCTATCTATCTATCTATCTATCTATCTATCTATCTATCTATCTATCTATCTATCTCTAGCTATCTATTATCTATCTATCATCTATCTATCTATCTATCTATTTATCAATCTATATCTATCTATCTAGCTATCATCTATATATCTTTCTTTATATCTTTCTATCTATCTATCATCTATCTAATCTATCAATTGAAATATAGCGTGTCCTCAGAGCTCTAGTTCACTATTGCGCAAAGCATAAAAGTGTCACAAAACACAGCAAAAATACATTGAAAAGTTCAGTTACACTCATAAGAACAATATCTAATAAAGATTATTAAAAAAAAAAATTTTTTATAAGGGTTTAGGTGTTAGGAAGAAAAAAGGCAGGCAACAGGCTTTAACATTGAGATACATACCTATATATACATGCCTAAATATGGATATGTAACTATCACCTAGATTACGAGTTATGCACGCTATAGGGAAATTAACGAACTCAACAAAAGTTGCGTTATTTAACCCTCTATATCGCAGCCATTACGAGTTTTCAAACAGCCAGCTTGGGCGTGCGATATTGCTGCGTTGAGCTCCATACCGCACACAATCCAAGCACTGTTTTGACATGCTCGTGCACGCTTTCCCCATAGACATCAACGGGGAGAGCGGGTAAGAAAAAAGTCTAACACTTGTGATCGCGGAATGAAAAGCTTCGTAACTCAGCCCCATTGATGTCTATGGGGAAAAAAATGCCATTTAAACTTAACACCCTAACATAAACCCCACATCTAAACACCCCTAATCTGCCCCCACCGACATCGCTGAAACCTACATAATGTTATTAACCCCTAATCTGCCGCACCAGATATCGCCGCCACCTAAATAAAGCTATTAACCCTTAATCTGCTGCTCCCATTATCGCCGCCACTTTCTAAAGTTATTAACCCCTATTCCCCTGCACCCCAACATCGTCCACACTATAATAAATCTAATAACCCCTATTCCACTGCTCCCCGACACCGCCGCCACTTTCTAAAGTTATTAACCCCTAAACCTCTGGCATCCCACATCACTACCACTAAATAAACCTATTAACCCCTAAACCGCCAGCATCCCACATCGCAACAACCTAAATTAAACTGGATTAACCCCTAAACCTAACCCTATCGTAACCCTAACCCTAAACCCAACCGTAACCCTTATGTAACCGTAACCCTAACACCCCCTTTAACATAATTAAAATATAGCTAAATTAAAGTTACAATTATTAACTTAATAATACCTATTTAAAACTAAATACATACTTACCTGTGAAATAAAACCTAGGCTAGCTACAATATAACTAATAGTTATATTGTAGCTAGCTTAGGTTTTATTTTTATTTCACAGGTAAGTTTGTATTTATTTTAACTAGGTAGACTAGTTAGTAAATAATTATTAACTATTTAATAACTACCTAGTTAAAATAAATACAAACTTACCTGTGAAATAAAACCTTACTTGCCTTACACTAAAACCTAACTTTACAAAAAATAAAAAACACTAAAATTACCAAAAATAAAAAACCTACCATTACAAAAAATAAACAAAATTATATAAAACCATAAAAATTATTCCTATTCTAATAGCCTTTCAAAAAAAACACACCCCAAAATAAAAAAACCTAATCTAGAATAAACTACCAAGGACCCTTAAAAGGGCCTTTTGTAGGGCATTGCCCTAAAGTTAACAGCTCTTTTGCTACAAAACAAACCCCCACCCTTCAAACCCGCAAAATAAAAATAAAGTAAAACCTAATCTACCCATTGCCCTGAAAAGGGCATTTGTTTAGGCATTGCCCTTAAAAAGACATTTAGATCTTTTTCCTGCCCTTAAAAGGGCATTCAGCTCTTTTTATGAAATGCCCAAGCCCTAATCTAAAAATAAAAACCCACCCAAAAAATACATTACATAACATAACAAACAAATTATCAAAAATAGTAAAAATGATTCCTATTCTAATACCCATTTTAAAAAAAAAACACCCCAAAATAAAAAACCTAATCTAGAATAAACTACCAATAGCCCTTAAAAGGGCCTTTTGTAGGGCATTGCCCTAAGTTAAACAGCTCTTTTAGCTAAAAAAAAATACAAAGACCCACTAACATTACAAACCCCCACCCATCCCAAACCCCCCAAAATTATCTAAAAAAAACCCTAAGTTAACCATTGCCCTGAAAATGGCATTTTATGGGCATTTTCCATAAAAGGACATTTAGCTCTTTTGCTTTGCCCTGAAAAATTTGGGAAATTTAAATCAGCCATTAAGATGAGAGCTACTGAAATCCTATTGGCTGTTCAAATCAGCCAATAGGATGAGAGCTTCTGAAATTCTATTGGCTGTTCAAATTAGCCAATAGAATTTCAGTAGCTTTCATCATATTGGCTGATTTGAACAGCCAATAGGATTTCAGTAGCTCTCATCCTATTGGCTGATTTGAATTTCCAAAATCAAATCAGCCAATAGGAATGCAAGGGATGCCATCTTGAATTGCATACCTTGCATTGAAGATTCAGTGTACGACGGCGACCATATGAAGAGGATCCTCTGCGCCAGATGTCTTCAGTATGGACCTGCTCCGCGCCACCGAGATGAAGATAGAAGATGCCGTCTGGATGAAGATAGAAGAGGCCGCCTGGATGAAGACTTCTCGCTGCCTGGATGAGGACTTCACCACCTGGATGAAGATAGAAGAGGCCTGCCTGGATGAAGACTTCTCACCGCATGGATGAGGACTTCGCCGCCTGGATGAAGATCGTTTAAGTGGGACTTCAAAAACTGCAAGTGGATCTTCGCGGTTAGTGAAAGGTCTTTTTTGGGTGGGTTTTTTTTTTAGTTTAGGGTTTGGCCTTTCGTAAAAGAGCTTTTCAGGGCAAAGCAAAAGAGCCAAATACCCTTTTAAGGGCAATGCCCATACAAATGCACTTTTTTAAGGGCAATGGGTAGCTTAAGTTTTTGTTAGGGTTAGGTTTTTTATTTTGGGGGGTTGGTTGGGTGGTGGGTTTTACTGTTGGGGGCCTCTTTGTATTATTTTTTTTTACAGGTAAAAGAGCTGTTTAACTTAGGGCATTGCTCTACAAAAGGCCCTTTTAAGGACTATTGGTAGTTTATTTTAGGCTAGGGTTTTTTATTTTATTTTAGGTGTGCTTTTTTATTTTGATAAGGCTATTAGATTAGATGTAATTCTTTTTTATTTTTGATCATTTAGGCCTAGATTTGGAGTTCGGCGGTAGCCGTCAAAACCAGCGTTAGAGGCTCCTAACGCTGGTTTTGGCCACCCGCTGGTATTTGGAGTCAGTGATTAAAGGGTCTAACGCTCACTTTTCAGCCGCGACTTTTCCATACCGCAGATCCCCCTACGCCATTTGCGTAGCCTATCATTTCAATGGGATCTTTCTAACGCCGGTATTTAGAGTCGTTTCTGAAGTGAGCGTTAGAGCTCTAACGACAAAACTCCAGCCGCCGGAAAATAGCAGGAGTTAAGAGCTTTCTGGCTAACGCCGGTTTATAAAGCTCTTAACTACTGTACCCTAAAGTACACTAACACCCATAAACTACCTATGTACCCCTAAACCGAGCTCCCCCCACATCGCCGCCACTCGATTAAAATTTTTAACCCCTAATCTGCCGACCGCCACCTACGTTATACTTATGTACCCCTAATCTGCTGCCCCTAACCCCGCCGACCCCTATATTATATTTATTAACCCCTAACCTGCCTCCTACAACATCGCCGCCAGCTACTTAAAATAATTAACCCCTAATCTTCCGACCGCAAAGCGCCGCCACCTACGTTATCCCTATGTACCCCTAATCTGCTACCCCTAACACCGCCGACCCCTATATTATATTTATTAACCCCTAATCTGCCCCCCACAACGTCGCCGACACCTGCCTACACTTATTAACCCCTAATCTGCCGAGCGGACCTGAGCGCTACTATAATAAAGTTATTAACCCCTAATCCGCCTCACTAACCCTATCATAAATAGTATTAACCCCTAATCTGCCCTTCCTAACATCGCCGACACCTACCTTCAATTATTAACCCCTAATCTTCCGATCGGAGCTCACCGCTATTCTAATAAATGTATTAACCCCTAAAGCTAAGTCTAACCCTAACACTAACACCCCGCTAAGTTAAATATAATTTTTATCTAACGAAATAAATTAACTCTTATTAAATAAATGATTCCTATTTAAAGCTAAATACTTACCTGTAAAATAAATCCTAATATAGCTACAATATAAATTATAATTATATTATAGGTATTTTAGGATTAATATTTATTTTACAGGCAACTTTGTAATTATTTTAACCAGGTACAATAGCTATTAAATAGTTAAGAACTATTTAATAGTTACCTAGTTAAAATAATAACAAATTTACCTGTAAAATAAATCCTAACCTAAGATATAATTAAACCTAACACTACCCTATCAATAAATTAATTAAATAAACTACCTACAATTACCTACAATTAACCTAACACTACACTATCAATAAATTAATTAAACACAATTCCTACAAATAAATACAATTAAATAAACTAGCTAAAGTACAAAAAATAAAAAAGAACTAAGTTACAGAAAATAAAAAAATATTTACAAACATAAGAAAAATATTACAACAATTTTAAACTAATTACACCTACTCTAAGCCCCCTAATAAAATAACAAAGCCCCCCAAAATAAAAAATTCCCTACCCTATTCTAAATTAAAAAAGTTACAAGCTCTTTTACCTTACCAGCCCTGAACAGGGCCCTTTGCGGGGCATGCCCCAAGAATTTCAGCTCTTTTGCCTGTAAAAAAAAACATACAATACCCCCCCCCAACATTACAACCCACCACCCACATACCCCTAATCTAACCCAAACCCCCCTTAAATAAACCTAACACTAAGCCCCTGAAGATCTTCCTACCTTGTCTTCACCATCCAGGTATCACCGATCCGTCCTGGCTCCAAGATCTTCATCCAACCCAAGCGGGGGTTGGCTATCCATAATCCGGTGCTGAAGAGGTCCAGAAGAGGCTCCAAAGTCTTCCTCCTATCCGGCAAGAAGAGGACATCCGGACCGGCAAACATCTTCTCCAAGCGGCATCTTCGATCTTCTTCCATCCGGAGCGAAGTGGCAGGATCCTGAAGACCTCCAGCGCGGAACATCCATCCGGACCGACGACTGAACGACGAATGACTGTTCCTTTAAGGGACGTCATCCAAGATGGCGTCCCTCGAATTCCGATTGGCTGATAGGATTCTATCAGCCAATCGGAATTAAGGTAGGAATTTTCTGATTGGCTGATGGAATCAGCCAATCAGAATCAAGTTCAATCCGATTGGCTGATCCAATCAGCCAATCAGATTGAGCTCGCATTCTATTGGCTGTTCCGATCAGCCAATAGAATGCGAGCTCAATCTGATTGGCTGATTGAATCAGCCAATCGGATTGAACTTGATTCTGATTGGCTGATTCCATCAGCCAATCAGAAAATTCCTACCTTAATTCCGATTGGCTGATAGAATCCTATCAGCCAATCGGAATTCGAGGGACGCCATCTTGGATGACGTCCCTTAAAGGAACAGTCATTCGTCGTTCAGTCGTCGGTCCGGATGGATGTTCCGCGCTGGAGGTCTTCAGGATCCTGCCACTTCGCTCCGGATGGAAGAAGATCGAAGATGCCGCTTGGAGAAGATGTTTGCCGGTCCGGATGTCCTCTTCTTGCCGGATAGGAGGAAGACTTTGGAGCCTCTTCTGGACCTCTTCAGCACCGGATTATGGATCGCCAACCCCCGCTTGGGTTGGATGAAGATCTTGGAGCCAGGACGGATCGTGATACCTGGATGGTGAAGACAAGGTAGGAAGATCTTCAGGGGCTTAGTGTTAGGTTTATTTAAGGGGGGTTTGGGTTAGATTAGGGGTATGTGGGTGGTGGGTTGTAATGTTGGGGGGGGGTATTGTATGTTTTTTTTTACAGGCAAAAGAGCTGAAATTCTTGGGGCATGCCACGCAAAGGGCCCTGTTCAGGGCTGGTAAGGTAAAAGAGCTTGTAACTTTTTTAATTTAGAATAGGGTAGGGAATTTTTTATTTTGGGGGGCTTTGTTATTTTATTAGGGGGCTTAGAGTAGGTGTAATTAGTTTAAAATTGTTGTAATATTTTTCTTATGTTTGTAAATATTTTTTTATTTTCTGTAACTTAGTTCTTTTTTATTTTTTGTACTTTAGCTAGTTTATTTAATTGTATTTATTTGTAGGAATTGTGTTTAATTAATTTATTGATAGTGTAGTGTTAGGTTAATTGTAGGTAATTGTAGGTAGTTTAATTATTTTATTGATAGGGTAGTGTTAGGTTTAATTATATCTTAGGTTAGGATTTATTTTACAGGTAAATTTGTAATTATTTTAACTATTTTAGCTATTAAATAGTTCTTAACTATTTAATAGCTATTGTACCTCGTTAAAATAATTACAAAGTTGCCTGTAAAATAAATATTAATCCTAAAATAGCTATAATATAATTATAATTTATATTGTAGCTATATTAGGGTTTATTTTACAGGTAAGTATTTAGCTTTAAATAGGAATCATTTATTTAATAAGAGTTAATTTATTTCGTTAGATAAAAATTATATTTAACTTAGGGGGGTGTTAGTATTAGGGTTAGACTTAGCTTTAGGGGTTAATACATTTATTAGAATAGCGGTGAGCTCCGATCGGAAGATTAGGGGTTAATAATTGAAGGTAGGTGTCGGCGATGTTAGGGAGGGCAGATTAGGGGTTAATACTATTTATGATAGGGTTAGTGAGGCGGATTAGGGGTTAATAACTTTATAATAGTAGCGCTCAGGTCCGCTCGGCAGATTCGGGGTTAATAAGTGTAGGCAGGTGTCGGCGACGTTGAGGGGGGCAGATTAGGGGTTAATAAATATAATATAGGGGTCGGCGATGTTAGGGCAGCAGATTAGGGGTACATAGGGATAACGTAGGTTGCGGCGGTTTACGGAGCGGCAGATTAGGGGTTTAAAAAAATATGCAGGGGTCAGCGATAGCGGGGGCGGCAGATTAGGGGTTAATAAGTGTAAGGTTAGGGGTGTTTAGACTCGGGGTACATGTTAGAGTGTTAGGTGCAGACGTAGGAAGTGTTTCCGCATAGCAAACAATGGGGCTGCGTTAGTAGCTGAACGCTGCTTTTTTGCAGGTGTTAGGTTTTTTTTCAGCTCAAACAGCCCCATTGTTTCCTATGGGGGAATCGTGCACGAGCACGTTTTTGAGGCCGGCCGCGTCCGTAAGCAACTCTGGTATCGAGAGTTGCATTTGCGGTAAAAATGCTCTACGCTCCTTTTTTGGAGCCTAACGCAGCATTTGTTTGAACTCTCGATACCAGAGTTAAATTTATGGTGCGGCCAGAAAAAAGCCCGCGGAGCGTTAACAGCCCTTTTACCGCCGAACTCCAAATCTAGGCCTTAGTTTGTTATTTTTCGTAATTTAGTGTTTTTTAATGTGTAATATAGTTTATTTAATTAGTAGTTAGTTTAATATTATTAATAGTTATATTAGTTTAATTGTTAGTTTAAACTTATTTTTTTTATTTGACAGGTAAGTTTTAATTTAATTTTAGATAGGGACATTTTTATTTTAATATAAATTTAGGGGGCGTTAGGTTTTAGGGGTTAATAGTTTAATATAGTATATTTTGTGGAGGGGGCTTGCGGTACAGCTATACCAACAAGACTTGTAATGGCTGAGGTGCTGTTTTAATGCTGAAATGACCATTTTTCAGTGTTAAAACACGAATGCACAACTTGTAATCTAGGTGAATGTGAATATATATATATATATATTTATATATATATATATATATATATATATATATATATACGTGTGTGTGTTTGTGTGTACATATGTATTTATATATATATATATATATATATATATATATAGATATATATATAGATATATACACATATACACAAATAAATACATATCTATAGATAGATAGATAGATAGATAGATAGATAGATAGATAGATAGATAGATAGATAGTGCATCTCATAAGTAGATGAAAACATAACAAATTATATTTATACAATATTAATATTTAATAAAGAGTTATACTGTGTATTTACTGTAAATATTTCACATGTGTTTCCTATGCACAGTTCATTTAGACACCTCTATTTAAAACTATTGTCTTGTGCTATAGTTGTGTAGATACACTGTTTACTTTAGGTTTTGTTTCAGAAACAGTGGTTTCTTGATTTGGTCCATTAATGTTGAAGTAATAATCTATTCTTTTGTGCCCTCAACTATGAACTGACTGAGCTTGTAATGTTTTTGCTTACATTATATATACAAATGTGTTAAGTAAATGCCTTCCAGAAACAAAGGCTAGATTTACTTTCAGTTTGCTGACAGGATTTCTTGTGCTTTCCTGTCTGTCTTCTGTCAGGGAATTTCCACATCTGAAACTGTGTCAGCTGTTCTATTTTAGCAAAAAAATAACCTTTAAGAAACAATAAACAATAAAGAAGGCAATATCAGCAAGAGTGAAACTGAGTTAAAGGTACCCTTACTTCAAATAGTAATTCCAATAAATAAATTGATTAAATTAAGAAAATGATACAGCATTACAATTATTCATACTCACCTAGATTACAAGAGTTGCGTTATTTCACCCTCTATAGCACTGCCATTACGAGTTTTGGAAAAGCCACCTTGTGCGTGCGATATGGTTGCAATGAGCTCCATACCGCACAAAATCCAAGCGCTGCTTTGACGTGCTCGTGCACGCTTTCCCCATAGACATCAAAGGGGAGAGAGTGTTAGAAAAAAAATAACACCTGCGATCGCGGAATGAAAAGCTCTGTAACGCAACCCCATTGATGTCTATGGGGAGAAAAAAAACGTTATGTTTAAATCTAACACCCTGACATAAACCCCACGTCTAAACACCCCTAAATTTATTAACCCCTAATCTGCTGCCCCCGACATCGCTGCCACCGAAATAAATCTATTAACCCCTAATCTGCCGCTCCTGATATCGCTGCCACTATAATAAAGTTATTAACCCCTATTCCCCCGCACCCCAACATCGTCTACACTATAATAAAGATATTAGCCCCTATTCCGCCGCTCCCCGACATTGCCGCCACTAAATAAAGTTATTAACCCCTAAACCTCTGGCCTCCCACATCACTGACACTAAATAAATCTATTAACCCCTAAACCGCCAGCCCCCCACATCGCAAAAAACTAAATTAAACTATTAACCTCTAAACCTAACAACCCCCTAACTTTAAATTAAAATGACAAGATCCCTATATTAAAATAAATAAAAACTTAAATAATAATAATAATAATAATAAAACAGTTTAAACTATAAATTAAACTAACATTACTATTAAACTAAAATTAAAATAACTATCAATTAAATAAATTAAATTACTCATTAAAAAACCTAACACTACTAAAAAAATGTAATCTACAGTTACAAAAAAATAAAAAAATACTAAATTGCAAAAAATAAAAAAAATACTAAATTTCGAAAAATAACAAACAAAATTATCCAAAATAAAAACAATGACACCTTATCTAATAGCCCTATAAAAATAAAAAGCCCCCCAAAATAAAAAAACCCTAACCTACAATAAATTACCAATAGCCTTTAAAAGGGTTTTTCTAGGGCATTACCCTAAAGAAATAAGCTCTTTTCCCTGAAAAAAAATACTAAGACCCCCCAACAGTAAAACCCACCACCCAACCAACCCCCCAAAATAAAAAACCTAACTAACAAAAACCTAAGCTGCCCATTGCCCTGAAAAGGGCATTTGTATGGGCATTGCCCTTAAAATGGCATTTAGCTTTTTTTTGCCCTTAAAAGGGCATTTAGCTCTTTTAAGACAAGCCCAAACCCTAATTTAAAAAAAACCCACCCAAAAAAAGTTTAAAAAACCTAACACTAACCCCCGACGATCCACTTACAGTTTCTGAAGTCCAGACATCCAAGCAGCGAGAAGTCTTCATCCAGGCAGCTATGTCCTCATACATCCAGGCAGCGTTTTCTATCTTCATCCAGGCGGCATCTTTTATCTTCATCCCGGCAGCGTCTTCTATCTTCATCCCGGCGGCTCGGAGCAGGTCCATCCTGAAGACATCCAGCACGGAGCATCCTCTTCATATGGTCGCCGCCGTATAGTGAATCTTCAATGGAAGGGAGCCTTTTCAAAATGGCGTCCCTTGCATTCCTATTGGTTAATTTGATTTTGGAAATTCGAATCAGCCAATAGGATGAGAGCTACTGAAATTCTATTGGCTATTCAAATCAGCCAATAGGATTTCAGTAGCTCTCATCCTATTGGCTGATTTGAATTTCCAAAATAAAATCAGCCAATAGAAATGCAAGGGACGGCATTTTGAAAAGGCTCCCTTACATTGAAGATTCAGTCTACGGCGGTGACCGTATGTAGAGGATGCTCCGTGCCGGGTGTCTTCAGGATGGACCCGCCGGGATGAAGATAGAAGACGTCGCCTGGATGGATAAAGACCTCACCGCCTGGATGAAGACTTCTCGCCGCCTGGATGTCCGGACTTCAGAAACTGTAAGTGGATCATCGGGTGTTAGTGTTAGGTTTTTTTAAACTTATTTTGGGTGTTTTTTTTTTTATAGATTAGGGTTTGGACGTGTCTTAAAAGAAAAAAAAGTTTGGGCAAGAAAAAGAGTTAAATACCCTTTTAAGGGCAATGCCCATACAAATGCCTTTTTCAGGGCAATGGGTAGCTTAGGTTTAAGTTAGAGTTAGGTTTTTTATTTTGGGGGGTTATTTGGTGGTGGTTTTTACTGTTGGGTAGTCATATTTTTTTCAGGGAAAAGAGCTGATTTCTTTAGGGCAATGCCCTATAAAAGGCCCCTTTAAGGGCTATTGGTAGTTTATTGTAGGCTAGGGTTTTTTTTATTTTGGGGGGGCTTTTATATTTTTATAGGGCTATTATATTAGGAGTAATTGTTTTTATTTTGGATAATTTAATTTGTTATTTTTAGTAATTTAGTATTTTTTCATTTTTTGTAATTTAGTATTTTACATTTTTTGTAACTGTAGATTTTTTTTTTAGTAGTGTTAGGTTTTTTTAATGAGTAATTTAATTTATTTAATTGATATTTATTTTAATTTTAGTATAATAGTAATATTAGTTTAATTTATAGTTTAAAATTAGTTTGTTTTTTATTTCCCAGGTAAGTTTTTATTTATTTTAAGATAGGGATCTTGTAATTTTAATTTAAAGTTAAGGGGTTGTTAGGTTTAGAGGTTAATAATTTAATTTTGTTTTTTGTAATGTGGGGAGCTGGCAGTTTAGGGGTTAATAGGTTTATTTAGTGGCAGTGATGTGGGAGACCAGAAGTTTAGGGGTTAATAACTTTATTTAGTGGGGGCGATGTCGGGGAGCAGCGGAATAGGGGTTAATTAAAGTGTGGGCGATGTTGGGGTGCCAGGGAATAGAGTTAATAACTTTATTATAGTGGTGACGATAGGGGTTAATACATTTTATTAGTGGCGGCGATGTCGGGAGCGGCAGATTAAGGGTTAAAGGGTTACTAAACCCAATTTTTTTTCTTTCATGATTCAGATAGAGCATGGGATTTTAAGCAACTTTCTAATTTACTCCTATTATCAATTTTTCTTTGTTCTCATGCTATCTTGATTTGAAAAAGCAGTACTGTAAGCTTTAGAGCCAGCCCATTTTTTGTTCAGCACCTGGGTAGCATTTGCTGATTTGTGGCTAAATGTAGCAAACCAATTAGCAAGCGCTACCCAGGTGCTGAACTAAAAATGGTCCAGCGCCTAGCCTTTCATTACTGCTTTTTCAAATCAAGATAACATGAGAACAAAGAAAATTGATAATAGGAGTAAATTAGAAAGTTGCTTAAAATCACAAGCTCTATCTGAATCATGAAAGAAAAAAATTGGGGTTAGTATCCCTTTAATACGTTTGTTATAGTGTTTGCGATGCGGGAGGGCCTCAGTTTAGGGGTTAATAGGTAGTTTATGGGTGTTAGAGTACTTTGTAACACTTTAGTTATGAGTTTTGGGTAACAGTTTTGTTGCATAAACTCATAACTACTGGTCTCAGATTGCGGAACAGATCGTATCGGTAAAGGGTATAACACAAGCTTTTTAGCCTCACCGCAAAACTTGTAATGGCAGCGTTATGGAAAGCCCATGCAAAAATGTCATTTTTTTTAATGCGGGACTAACGTTGCGTTATAGACTTGTGGTACAGCTATACCGACAAGACTCGTAATGGCAGCATTGCTGTTTTTTTTTACGAACGCAAAACTCGTAATCTAGGTGTATGTATTTTGCTAACTGCTACTATAAAATAGTTTGCTTTTGTGCAGAAATTGTTCTTAACGGGACAGTCAAGTCTCAAAAGAACTTTCATGATATAAATAGGGCATGTAATTTTAAACAACTTTCCAATTTACTTTCATCACCAATATTGCTTTGTTCTCTTGGTATTTTTAGTTGAAAGCTAAACCTAGGAGGTTCATATGCTAATTTCTTAGACCTTGAAGGCCGCCTCTAATCTAAATGCATTTTGACAGTTTTTCACCACTGGAGGGCGTTAGTTCATGTGTTCATATAGATAACATTGACCTCATGCACGTGAATTTACCGAGGAGTGAGCACTGATTGGCTAAAATGCAAGTCTGTCAAAAGAACTGAAATAAGAGGGCAGTCTGCAGAGGCTTAGATACAAGGTAATCACAGAGGTAAATTGTGTATTATTATAACTGTGTTGGTTATGCAAAACTGGCAAATGGGTAATTAAGGAATTATCTATATTTTGACTGTCCCTTTTATTCGCATTCCCTAGAGAGTCCATAAATCGAATTCTGTAACTTAACTCAAATGCTGCAAATTGTTTGGACCAGCTACATACTAGAATGAGATTGCTTAGGGCAGTGGACAAAATTATTTACCTTTCAGCTAGTGCTGATTATAAACATACTGAGAAGGATTTTCAAGTAGTTTTTTTAACATTGGGCTAGATTAAATCCCAATTGTAAATCTAATTTCTTGCTGGGAAAACTCTCCGTAAAATAAACATTTTTACCAGATGTGTAGTTCTGAAAATCATTTATATAGTGAGAGTTTTAAATGCTTTTAAATAATTTATTTTGTATGTGAGCCTTTTGTAATTCAGCAATTCATTGCTGATATACATTGGCCCAGATTACGAGAGGAGCACAAAGGAAAGGATACAAGTTAAACTACTTACAAATTACAAGTTGAACGTAAACATAATCGGCTGAGCGCATTTTAAGTTGACGATCGTCGGGTTAGCGCGTCCTAAAGCTGTGGTTAATGGTTTAATGAAACAAAAAAGTGTCACAAAATACATTACACAATACAGTTACATTTGTAATAACACTGTCTGATAAAAATTATTTAAAATATATTGCACATAAAAGTTATAAGGGCTCAAAGATATGAGATCTCAGGTGTTAGAAAAAAAGGCGGGCAAAGGGATTTAACATGTTTAAAGATGTATATGTATGTATATACTGTATATATGTCTATATACGTATACATATGATTTTTATGTGTTTATGTTCATATATATGTATTTACAAACTTATATAAACACATAAATACATATGTACACATATATACAAGTGCATTGGAGCACTTTGCAGTTAAAGGACCACTTAATGCAGTAGAATTACATCATTAACAAGTAAATAATAAAAACGTAATGCAATAACACTCTGAATTTTAAATTAGCATTTTTTCAGCCCCCTTTATCATGTGACAGACATCAGTCAATCACAGACTAGTATACGGATACCCTGTGAGCTTGTAGAATCTTGTTCCCCAGAAAGTGTGAAAATAAAAAGATTGTGCAAAATGTGATAATGGAAGTAAATTGGAAATTGTCTTAAAACTGCATGCTCTATCTGAATCATAAAAGTTTATTTTGACTTGAGTGTCCCTTTAACCCCTTAGTGACCAGACCATTTTTCAATTTTCTTACCGTTAGGGACCAGGGCTATTTTTACATTTCTGCGGTGTTTGTGTTAAGCTGTAATTTTCCTCTTACTCATTTACTGTACCCACACATATTATATACCGTTTTTCTTGCCATTAAATGGACTATTATTATTTTCATCATATCATATAATTTACTATAAAAAAATTATAAAATATGCTGAAAAATTTGAAAAACAAACTTTTTCTAACGTTGACCCCTAAAATCTGTTACACATCTGCAACCACCAAAAAACACCCATGCTAAATAGCTTAATTGTTTAGAAATACCCAATGTTTACATGTTCTTTACTTTTTTTGCAAATTATAGGGCAATAAGTACAAGTAGCACTTTGCTATTTCCAAACCATTTTTTTTTTTTTTTTCAAAATTAGTGAAAGTTACACCTTTGGCCCACTTTTTCCTTCTAATGCCATTCAGTTTCTCTATTTCATTGCCCTTGTATTGAGTTTATCTCTGGGTGTGTTTTGTGCTTTATTTTTGGATACCGAACTTTGGCTTGTGACCTGGACCTCCTTTGACTATTCTTCTGCCTGCTGATTTCACCTTGTTTGTTGCCCGATTGGTTCTGACTTTGGATTTCCAAGACTACTATTCTGGATTTTGATGCTGTGTTTGGTTTGACCCCTGGCTTGTTGACTCCGCTTTGACCTTCCCGGTCTCTTCCTGGTATTCAGCTCCTTATTATTCTTCTGTACTATAGTCATCTTCCTCCTGGGTCCTATTGCTACCATCCTAATTGATTTTTCGTTATCACTCCACTTGACGCTGGGATAACAAGACTACCGACCAGGATTGGTTTGATAGTGAAATATCTGAAAGGGTCCTAACACCTATATATATCTGTATATATCTATACCTATATATATAAATATATATATATATAGAGAGAGAGAGAAATAGATATTGTACCAAAATACCATCAGATATATGTAGAAATATGTATATATGAATAAATGTAAAGAGCATTGGAAGATGAACTATTCATATTTTCATGTTGGGTTAGCTCAAATAATAATATGTGATCTTGTTTGTGTGAGAGTGGGGTCTTTTTTTCTCCATTGACTTCTATGGGGTAATACGTGAACGTGCATGCGATATTCTAATTTTGGATTTTTGCGCTCATCGGGTTACTGCTAGAGTATAATCAGTTTACTTTCAACTTATAATACTAGCAAAACCCAATGAGCACAACAATCTTAATTCTATCGAAATTAACACTCAAGCAAGAACGTTAATTTGCTCTCCACTTGTAATCTGGCCCTATGTGTATAAAAAATTAATTTAATCTCGTTTTCAATGGAAATTTGTTACTAATCATAGATTTAAAAAAAAAAAAGAAAAGAAGCTAAACATCAAAGTAACAGTAGTTAGCCTAGTATATTAGGAAATTAAGAAAGAAAAATGTTTTTTTAAAGAAGGAGAATAATGCCTAAAACGCCAAAATATTTTTTTTTACAAAAAAAGACCTGCTTCTGTCACAGGGTGCAAGAATACCTCAGCTACAAGATGGAAATGCCCTATATGAGGATGTGGTGCTTGACAAACTGGCACCATTAAGGGGTTAAAATAAGAGAAATATTTTGAGGAGTGTTGTTGGCATAGGAACTAAAAACAATAGCATGGTCAGTGAGCAGTTGTGCCCAGCAGTTTAATGTACCTTTAACGTGCTTGGTTGAGGAAGACCACTTCCAACCGCATGTGATACATTACATTAAAGTGATGGTAAAGTTTTATGAATAAGTGCCCAGTATCTTTCATTCATAAAACTTAACAAAGACGCTTATGTTTTAAAATACTTACCTTTGCATTATGGTAAACATAACGCCGATCCTCTGCATGCAGATCCTGCTTTCAGTAGCAGATCAATGATGATCCGGCTTCCTCCAATCGTTGTATGCCCCCTTTGGCATCCAGCTCTTGAGGCACACAATGATTGGAGGAAGCCAGGTCATCATCGATCTGCTAATGAAAGTAGGAGCTGTGGGCGGAGGGTCGGCGTTATGTTACCCATAACCCAAAGGTAAGTATTTTAATACAACAAATAGGCATCTTTTTAAAGTTTAATTAATGAAAGTGCCCGTGTTTTTAAGATTATTTTTAGATACCAGGCTTCAAATCATTCAACTCTTTATTACATTAACATGGCACTCTGGGGATAAAACATATTTTCTATCATATATATGAGATACATGAAAGAGCAGCAATTAAAGATGCTACATGTTGTGTTTTGCCTGATTTTATTTCCAACCTTCTCAGTTCTCCTATTCTTCCCTCAACTTTTTGGCTCCTATTAGCCTTAAACAATAATTACATGTTCTCAATAAATGTATGATTTGACTACTATCATATTGTGCACCACAAAATATTCTGCAAAGAAACCTTTCAGTTTTCAGGAAACTCCCTTTAAATGGTGTGACACACTGATGCTATTTGAGGCACGTTCTGAAAGTCATTCCTTATGCTGATGCAGTAAGAGGGAAACTACTCAAAACAACAGCTGTGATGCAAGAGGGAGTAATATCGTCAGTAACCTTCACTAACTGAGCAGGAGGTGAGCATTATTTTAAAGGGACACTCAGGTCAAATTAAATTTTCATGATTCAGATACAGCATGTAATTTTAAACAACTTTCCAATTTACTTCCATTAAAAAAAATGTGCACAGTCTTTTATATTTACACTTTTTGAATCACCACTGAGCATGTGTGAGAATTCACAGCATATACGTATATGCATTTGTGATTGGCTGATTGCTATCACATGGTACCCCTAAACCGCTGCACTCCCGCATCGAAATCACTAGTTAAATATTATTAACCCCTAATCTGCCATCCCTAACATTGCCACCACCCACGTACATTTATTAACCCCTAATCTGCCGTCCACAAAGTCGCTGCAACTATATTAAATGTATTAACCCCTAAATCTTCCTCTAACCCTAACCTTAACCCCCTAACTTAAATATAATTTAAATAAATCTAAATAAAATAAATGCAATTAACTAAATTATTCCTATTTAAAACTAAATACTTACCTATAAAATAAACCCTAAAACAGCTACAATATAACTAATAGATTATTTTACAGGCAACTTTGTATTTTTTTAACTAGGTAGAATAGTTATTAAATAGTTATTAACTATTTAATAGCTACCTAGTTAAAATAAAGTCAAATTTACCTGTAAAATAAAACCTAACCTAAGTTACAATTATACCTAACCTAACAGTACACTACAATTAAATAAATTCCCTAAACTAAATACAATTAAATACAATTAAATACAATTATCTAAAGTACGGGGGAAAAAAAACACTAAATTACATAAAATAATAAAATAATTACAATTTTTTTAAACTAATTACACCTAATCTAATCCCCCTAATAAAATAAAAAAGCCCCCCAAAATAAAAAAAACCCTACCCTATACTAAATTACAAATAGCCCTTAAAAGGGCCTTTTGCAGGGCATTGCCCCAAAGTAATCAGCTATTGTACCTGTAAAAAAGTACAATACCCCCCAACATTAAAACCCACCACCCACACACGAAACCCTACTCTAAAACCCAGACAATCCCCCCTTAATAAAACCTAACACTAACCCCTTGAAGATCACCCTACCTTGAGAAGTCTTCACCCAACTGGGCCGAAGTCATCAACAAAGCCGGGCGATGTGGTCCTCCAGACGGGCAGAAGTCTTCATCCAAGCCGGGAAGAAGAGGTCCTCCAGACGGGCAGAAGTCTTCATCCAGGCGGCATCTTCTATCTTCATCCATCCTGCATGGAGCGGCTCCATCTTCAAGACATCCGACGCGGAGCATCCTCTTCAAACGACGTCCAACTGAAGTATGAAGGTTCCTTTAAATGACGTCATCCAAGATGGCATCCCTTCAATTCCGATTGGCTCATAGAATTCAGCCAATCGGAATTAAGGTAGAAAAAAAGTTGAAGTTCAATCCTATTGGCTGATCAAATCAGCCAATAGGATTGAGCTGGCATTCTATTGGCTGGTTGGATCAGCCAATAGAATGCAAGCTCAATCCTATTGGCTGATTGCATCAGCCAATAGGATTTTTTCTACCTTAATTACGATTGGCTGATAGAATTCTATCAGCCAATCAGAATTGAAGGGACGTCATCTTGGATGACGTCATTTAAAGGAACCTTCATTCTTCAGTTGGACGTCGTTTGAAGAGGATGCTCCGCGTCGGATGTCTTGAAGATGGAGCCGCTCCGCGCCGGATGGATGAAGATAGAAGATGCCGTCTGGATGAAGACTTCTGCCCGTCTGGAGGACCTCTTCTGCCCGGCTTGGATGAAGACTTCTGCCCATCTGGAGGACCACTTCGCCCAGCTTCGTTGATGACTTTGGGGCAAGGCCCCGTAAAAGGCCCTTTTGAGGGCTATTTGTAATTTAGTATAGGGTAGGGCTTTTTATTATTTTTTTTTGAGGGGGGGGTTATTTTATTAGGAGGATTAGATTAGGTGTTATTAGTTTAAAAAACTTGTAATTATTTTATTATTTTCTGTAATTTAGTGGGGGGGGTTTCGTACTTTAGATAATTTTATTTAATTGTAATTAATTGTATTTAGTTAAGGTAATTAATTTAATTATAGTGTAGTGTTAGGTGTAATTGTAACTTAGTTTGGGTTTTATTTTACAGGTAAATTTGTATTTATTTTAACTAGGTAGTTATTAAATAATTAATAACTATTGAATAACTATTGTACCTAGTTAAAATAAATACAAAGTTGCCTGTAAAATACAAATAAATCCTAAGATAGCTACAATGTAACTATTAGTTATATTGTAGCTATCTTAGGGTTTATTTTATAGGTAAGTATTTAGTTTTAAATAGGAATAATTTAGTTAATTGTAGTAATTTTATTTATATTTATTTAAATTATATTTAAGTTAGGGGGGGTTAGGGTTAGGGTTATACTTCAGTTTAGGGGTTAATAAATTTATTATAGTGGCGGCGACGTTGGGGGCGGCAGATTAGGGGTTAATAAGTGTAGGTAGGTGTCGGCGATGTTGGGGGCAGCAGATTAGGGGTTAATAAGTATAATGTAGGTGGCGGCGGTGTCCGAAGCGGCAGATTGGGGGTTCATAACTATAATGTAGGTGGCGACGGTGTCCGGAGCGGCAGAATAGGGGTTAATAAGTATAATGTAGGTGGCGGCGGTGTCCGGAGCTGCAGATTAGGGGTTAATAAGTACAATGCAGGTGTCGGCTATGTCGGGGCAGCAGATTAGGGGTTAATAAGTGTAAAATTAGGGGTGTTTAGACTCGGGGTTCATGTTAGGGTGTTAGGTGTAGACATAAAATGTATTTCCCCATAGGA